>NW_004798001.1:296364-297981 GCF_000002075.1 Aplysia californica | reverse complement strand
CAACAACAACAACAACAACAACAACAAC
The DNA here is from genome assembly GCF_000002075.1 of Aplysia californica. NCBI lineage: Eukaryota > Metazoa > Mollusca > Gastropoda > Aplysiida > Aplysiidae > Aplysia > Aplysia californica. The sequence goes on along the minus strand of NW_004798001.1, from coordinate 297,953 downwards.
AGGCAGGGGTAAAAGTAGCTGCAGCAAAAGCAACAACAACAGCAAAAATAACAACAACAGCGTCGAGATCAGCAGCAATAGACAGCAGCAATAAACAGAAGCTATACCAGCAGCAAAATCAGGATCAATATCAGCCACAATATCAGCAGCAATAAACAGCAAGGGAAAACCCCCCAGATCAAAATGCTATTTATTTAACTCAGTGGAATTGTGTAGCAACTTTCGGCGAGTCAAGTGCAGGAACAAGTATAGCGAAAAGAGTAACAATGAGAAACATTATCAATAGTTCCACCCTGCGTTCTCTTAAGATAAAGTAGTGGATTGCCAACACAACACTTTTGGTTATATTACGCAACTTATTATTTTTACTTTCCGTTTTCTATAAATCATAATAATAATGCCTTTTGATATGATGTAGCTCTTACACAATAAAGTTTCCGTAGCGTATGTGTAGTAAGCACGATCTTATACTCATAGCACAGAGCGAGGCAAATCCCAAAAAGGGTTGTAAATATAGTGTCAGACACATCGCTACCTCAGAATTACAAAGTTTTGTCCGACATTTTTCGCTGTTTTAAGTTACTAAGGCCATGATGTCAGAAACCAAATGTTCTATCAGATCTATAAAAAATCGTAATTTTATTCGGAATCCTTATCAAAATATCCAAAGTACTGCATTAAAAAAGTTTGACGTGTTGTTACACTCCGAATTTTTTAACGCCAAATTGTTCAAAACTTGGTACTCAGCAGACAGAACGTTAACATTCTAGGGTAGGGAAGTACACTGAAGATATAGGTATCATTTAGCCACCTTCGTAGAAGCGGTGTTGTAAATATCAATTATATACCGATTCGCAGTTAAACAACCAAAGTTGCAGTTTGTTTATTTGTGGTATCAGTTGCATGTGACCGAGAAATATTTTTTTGCATTGAAATTCTAACCTCATCTCTTAAACATGAGTTATTTGGGCACGTCGTGTGCGCGCAAAAAAACAACAACCCAACTCTTCCGAGAAATACTCCTGAGCAAACCTACAAGCAAATAGAACCCTTCAAATTTATCCTTTGCGAGAATACTGGACAATAGATTGATGTTAATATGTCACTGGCAGCAACCAAAAAGAAACAAAAAAAACACAAACAAAAAATTAAACAAAACTTTGAGCTATGTACACTTTTCAACAATCTTTTGTGACACACAATAAAAACAAATCTGATGGTATATCAATGAATGACAATACACTTTGGTAAAAATAAATTAGAAACACAAAATATATATATGTTTTATATATACATGTCAATGTCCAGTTTTGAACTGTTACATCACAGTTTTTCTCGAGTGTCTATTGGTTGAAAGGGCAACCGAGACACACAGAAATACATTCAGCTTCACATCAGTGTGACACAGTGCCCCAAAAGATTACAGCCTATTTTTTGTGCTCATTATCTATTTCATCATCTTTGAAAAACACCTGCTTTAAAAATTGCTGTGAATTCAATAGTTAATGCTCGTATTTTGAAACCCTAAAAAACAAGATAGATAGATAGATAGATAGATAGATAGATAGATAGATAGATAGATAGATAGA
>NW_004798001.1:287531-295925 GCF_000002075.1 Aplysia californica | reverse complement strand
GAACAAAACAACAACAAAAAAAATGGAACAATAAGAAATTATCTGTAATCTGGTATGAGTTGAACCCCTTTTGTCAGCCTGTTCATGGCTTTGACTTGACAGGGGACGTTTAAGGCACATGTTCCTCCTTGTTGCATTTGTACAGAAGTTGCTTTTAATGCATGATCCGGATAATTCGCCTTCTTCCGTAAGGCAGGACAGGTCTAGGGTCGAACCCGGGCACGTAGACTGGCGAAGGACAGGTTGGGAATTAGAATACATCAATTTAAGAACAGGCCTACCAATAGAGGGTGCCATATTATGGTTCCACACTCGTCATAATAACATATTAGAAAACAAAAAAGACAAACATATAACTTTATACACAAACAAAAATAACAATTAATGGTCCTTTGCGCCATGTAAGTAGAAATACCACTTCTGGTTTCCCCAGAGCAATGTAATTTTTCTCTTTTTTGAGTTAGAGAGTCCTGTCCCTCAACATGTCCCAGCGTCCAGTCGTGTGACTGTACAGCGATCAATATCTTTGAACTAACTCGGTAACCAACTGACTCACTTACTAACTAGCTATTCAATTCAAAGACTAAGTAGCAAATTAACTACTGGTATCTAACTATTTAAACGTACTCACTAACTAACTCATTGACTAATCAACGAACTAACTATATTAATAATATACCTAATAAATTTAAGATAGCGAATTAATAAGCTTATTAACATTACTAAGTAACCAACACGCATACTAAACTACAGACTAACTAATAATCAATAAATATCTAACCGGCGAGCAAACTTACTGATTCATTAATTGAAAGCATGTTTTTGTCTTTGTACGAGTTGCACTACCAAGGCAGCGTGGTGGATTCTGGCTCTCGTCAAAATAATCAAAGTGAAGGAACTTGCATTTTTCCGCCGGTTAGTGAATTTTTATCAAATATTTGTTTTTGGGCTCAACACCTTTCATGCCCCTTAAAGAACTTATTTCTGTTTGGATTTTTCTGAAAAACGTTGATTTAAGACACAGAAAATGTACATTTTAAGTTACCACGGACTCTTAAGCTAAAAAAATAACTATCTTTTGGCGGCCATTTTCTAACTAATTTTCCCTCTGAAACCAGGTGACCCCCACCTCCTTCTTTCGCAAATATCTCGACTTGTCGTCAAGATAAATGGATATTTTTCCTCCAAATAAAGACAAGTGACCAAGCTTTAAGATGGTACCAATAACTCTACATGCCAAAAGATTGACGAGAGCCTGATTCCACCACGCTGCACTACCAAATATTATGCATAGCGCGGATGCTTGGATAGGGCACAACTGGTAGGTCCTTTTTCTTAATTTTCCCTCTGTTGTTTCTGTCTGAATGTCATACTTTTTCTCCTCACTAAAAGACTATTATCGTATCGGTGTGCTTCTCTTTACTCAAAATATTCATAGCTGGAAGTCTTTTCAAGTATACTTGTTCTTTTTACCTTTATTGGTGTCAGGCTTGAGTTGTACGAAGTACCTAGTGCCCCTGCTGTTCCTTCTGGGCACTGCCCCAATGATGCCCTGTTTGATCTTTGCCCTGATCAGCTCGTCTGGCACCATTCTCACTGTGCCACTCAGCTGTAGCACTGACACAGGAATAGATGTGTTTTGTTTAATAGTAATTAGAATAAATATTTAAAATTGTAAAAATATATTTAAAAATTATTTTTCTAAATAAATGATGATGATGATGATGATGATGATGATAGAAATAATTGTAGATAATGATAACAGTAATAATAATGAAAAATAATAATATTAATAATAATAATAATAATAACAATAGTAATAATAACAAGAATAACAATAATAATAATAATAATAATAATAATAATAATAATAATAAAAATAATAATAATAATAATAATAATCATAATAATAATAATAATAATAGAATGGTCGATGACAATGATCATGATGATGACTATAATGATGATGATATTAATAATGAGAAGAAGAAGAAGAAGAAGAAGAAGAAGAAGAAGAAGAAGAAGAAGAAGAAGAAGAAGAAGAAGAAGAAGAAGAAGAAGAAGAAGAAGAGCATTATGGAAAAACTAAACATTCCAAAAAGGCTTTAAAAACCTAAGTTGTATAAAATAAACCATACTCGTAGCAAATAAAAATGTAGGAGAGGAAAACCTGTTCAATCTCTGCACCGTACAAACAAGGACTCACCGAGCTCACCAGCCTGCACTGACGTCACAAAAATTGCAAAGATGACAAGAGTTACTTGGACCTGAAAAGAGAAGGTGAATTGCGAAATGGTATAGGCTTAGCGCACCTATAAACAGTGTTAGGTTATTTAAGAGTTGGGACCTCCGAGTTTAACGTCCAATTCCGAAAAGACCGGTCCAAATAAATTGGAAATTCGTGTACAATGCCTTTCCCAAAGAACACAGAGTCATACAGAGCTGAGGCTCAAACCTGGAACCGACAGTCTTACGATTTCGGGTATGATAGTTTAACCACTAAGGCACCGACACCATATATGTAGCCTTAAAAGAAAAGATATTGAACTGTTTGCTGGATTAATAATACATTTTCTAATTAGACATTAAAAAAATATTTTAGATAAAATATAACAGACTAGCTCACGAGCCAGTTAGAAAGTGGGTATTTCTGACAATAGAAGTCGCGTGGTGCTAGAAACTAATTCCTATAGACACTAATCTTTTCGTTGTTCTTTAAATTTTGAGAGTTTAAAATTTTTTATTTTTTTTACTGAATTTGACACGATCGATTTTGATATAATTACAGAGACCGGTTTTATAGTGGTATATACAACGGTTAGATAATTTTTCTCCGTCGAACGCAGAAGACGTGAGTTCCATCTGAATAAGTCCAGTTTCGTATAGGGCGGGGGGAGGGGGGGGGGGTTGTGGGCTTCTTTTTTAGATCATGTAGTGCCGCCTGTCTGCATGCTAGGATGTTATATCCCTCTCAGCCCGGGTTGGCCCTAACAGGCAGAATCGAGGCAGCCCGCAACCTAATTATCTGAATTATGCCAAAATAGGCGACAGACTTGTCCAATTAACACTCGCACACATACACACACATACACATACACATACATACACACCCACCCTCACACACACATTCACACAAACAAACACACATAGACATACAAACACACACACACACACACACACACACACATACACACACACAAAGACACATTTACAAGCACATACACACATACACACATTTACAAGCATATACACACATACACAACACATACATTCACACATAAATGAGACTCATATACATAGCCTACATGTATATTTACATTTTCTTTTAATATGTTTGGTGGCCCGTGAAACTCGGGCGCAGTGTCATTTTTCACCTTCTATAGTGACACTGCCGTAAAAAAGCCTTTTCGTTTACCTTTATGCCTCGCAAATTTTAATTCCTGTTCAATGGCAAGCTCTATGCGCTTTACAGTCCATATTATTTATCCCTGAAGACCTGATAGCATTCTGAAACAATCTCAACTTCCTTGAATGCACACAGTGCAAGCTGACATTTTACAGACGTTAAAATGCTAACATGCTGACAAGACTTTCCGCTGTAACTATGGCCGGGTACCTATTCACACCAGGGACAAGTGAGGAAAATTCGTGTAAAGTGCTTTTCCCAAAGACACATCGTCGTAGGCTATGTCAGGCCGGCAGCGAGCCACGAGTGTCGAAACATTTATTTTTTTGTAAATCTATCACAACGGAAGGTCCATCACAATTCCCCATTCAGGCAGGGGGGTGGGGGGGGGGGCTCTCGTGGTCAAGAGGTAGTATTATGGTGTTCACCTCTCATACCATAGGTCCCGGGTTCGAATCCGGATAGCTACGGGAAATTTTCTTCTCTAAATTTTTCTCCTTTCCTGCTCTCTAACAGTGATCTGTCGTCTGCTTTCTTCTCCACTCTCTGCCCCCACCCCCTCACCTCCTTTGCCTCCACCCCCTTGCCTCTTTGCCTCCACCCCCTTGCCTCTTTGCCCCCTCCTCTGGGCTCCTGATTCTTTCTGCAGCCTTTCTACCTACTGCCACTCTTTATGGCTCCTTCTTACTGCACATCCCTGATCTTATGGTAGACAAGATCTTACACCTAGCCTTCTCAGATAAGGGCGAAAAATCTCGGAGGTCACGGGTGCAAGTTGCGCACGTTAAAGATCCCTTGGTGGTCCACAAATCGATAAGAGTAGGCTACGGCCGGCCCCCGTGCAATATTCAAAATTAATTCCCTCCAAACTGAAAACGTTTAATGCGTGCTGAACGCTCATATGATCTTATGCTGTTAACATGTTGCACTTACCGTAACAAATCAAACCAGTGCAGGCTGCAAATCGGATCTATCGGATTGAGTCGAGGGGGAGGGGGGAGGGGGGGAGCCAGATTTTCCTTCAAGGAGGGGCACAAAAATCTACCATTTTGGTACAATTTGACTACATTCAACTAAATTTGACTGTAACCTTCAACATTAAACGAGTATGCTTTTCAAGTCGACACTGTCGTGTTATGTCAAAATGGCAGCCTTTGCCCCATCCAAGAGAGAAAAACTGGGCTGACTGGCTGGCCCAGATACAGTACGATGAACCTGATTTGCACTGTGCACCTCACACAAGCCAAAGGTCTTGCAAACAAGCATTTTTAAAAATCATGAGCCAAAGGTTTTGAATAGGAAAAAAGAAGGAGGGAATTGAAAGAAGCAAGGTGGGGGGGGGGGATAAAAACAGCTCGCGACAAATGTCAAATACGAGGCAAGCAGTCATCCGTGGTTGTGGCTGGAGAACATATCAAGACGCCTTCAAAAGTACATAAATAATGACATTATTATTTATATGTATTTCCTTTCCACAAGGGTCAAGCTGCCCATTTAGGACAGCGTCAGAGTCAGAGATGCGAGGATTATTTATAATACTCTGCGTGCAGCAGTTACAGTGCGTTTGTGTTGGAGCACAGAAGCATTTTAAAATAAAATCATAATTCTTCTTGATTTTGCAAGCCCTAACATTCCAAAAATCTTTGACGGATTTAACCAAAAAGAAAAACAGAAAGATTGAGAGCAAAAGGAAAGAAAAGGAAAAATGAAAAGAGACGAAAAGAAGAGGAAAAAAAGAAGGAAAAAAAAAGAAAATGTCCGTAAATTCAACGGGAAAACAAAAATTACTGGATATGTCTGGGGCAGTTTGACATTATGTATGAAGTCAGGCTGCACCAAATAGAAGGACAGCTCGTTTTTTTCGCACTGATGCCAGTCCATATGGTTGTCGATTTATTTTTGAGTTATTTGAGCAAAAAAATGACACCGACTCTATGGGGGGGGGGGGGGGGTAGGTAAATCAAATGTTTTACACCAAGCAAAATTCAAAATTTCCTACCCACTGAAAATGTTAAATGTGTCCCGCGCGCTCATATGACCTTGATCAAGCAGTTGCGAGTGCCGTAAACCACTTACAAGCAATAACAACAACAACAATAACAACAACAACAACAACAACAACAACAATAACAACAACAACAACATTAAAAAAGACCCACTAACTTTAAGGATTAGTTGATATAAATTATAAACCTCTTTGTGCTCTACCATTAGTTAGTATGTACTTCTCGGTCTCTGCTCTTGTCATGAATGTCGAGAGGGTCATCTCAGATAAAAACTTTTAAAAAAACACCGTCAGCTAAACCAGTATGCACTGTTAGTTCAATATTCCAACAGGAAAATGGAGGAAAGATATGAAATTGATCAGTATTCAAACTCAATAAAAAGTCGATATATGTGAGGCAGCGTGGTGGAATCAGGCTCTCGTCAATTGTTGGGCATGTAGAGTTATTGGTATCTTCTTAAAGCTTGTCTTTATTTGGATGAAAAAAATATCCATTTATCTTGAATATAAGTCGAGATATTTTGAGAAAGACTGTGTGTCTTCCGCCTAGTTTTTTCCAGTCCACCGCGCACTTACACACACACCAACAGACACACACACACACACACACACACACACACACACACACACACACACACACACACACACACAAACACCCACGCACGCACGCACATGCACGCGCGCCCGTGCACGAACACTCACACACACAAACACACGGAAATACACAAGCACAGACATCACACGCAAAACAGACACTTGCACATGAAAGAGACTCAGTGTAGGTTCCCATTTTCTTTACGCATTAATCACAGCCTGACAAACACACATTCGCGCGCACGCACGCACACACACACACACACACACACACACACACACACACACACACACACACACACACACACATGTACACACAGAAGGAGAGAGAAAGAGGGAGAGAGAGAGGGGGAGAGAGAGAGACTGAGAGAGAGACACACACACACACACACAGAGAGAGAGAGAGAGAGAGAGAGAGAGAGAGAGAGAGAGAGAGAGAGAGAGAGAGAGAGAGAGAGATATCACACACAAAACATACTCGTTCACATTTTAAGAGACTCATATAAATAAGCTCATTATTTTCATTCATATTATATATATATATATATATATATATATATATATATATATATATATATATATATATATATATATATATATATATATATATATAGGCCTAAGTACACAAAACACAGTTCTATTCCCGTGTGGGAAGAATTTTCATCGAGTTTCTCAGTCTTTTGTTGGGATATTGTATCCTCTCAGCCCAGGTTGGCCCTGATAAGCAAGGTCAAACAGTAATTTTTACGTTCTAATTTACACAACCGCAATAAAATACATGATTATAATAAGTGTGTTGATGATATCGTAGAAGAATGCTACAAACATCTATAAAGTATCAGTTTTTATTTAAACAAAAGAGACAGAAATATGGTGAGTGTTTTGGCAACTTCTAGAACGTTCACTCACCTTTGTGTTCATGTTTGCCTATTTGTGCGAGTGCTTCTTGATGTATCCCCGTGTAGAAGTGAGTCGTATGCAACCTTCTCCCTCCCTATGAAATTCCTCGGGGGCTCGCAGTCCCTTCTGCAGATGTTCCTAACCTTTCCCCGAGTCACGTCTTCTGTCATTTATAGTTGTCAACTGCCTCTCAATTTAAATTTACCTAACAGGTAGGAAATAGAACCGGCCTCATTACAAACAAAAAAACAAAACGAAACAGAACAAAACGAGAAAAGTAGCAGTTTCGCCGGTTGCACCGAGTGGGGTCTTCAGTACAAGGTGACAGCGCGCGGTTTTAGGTTGTAGATCGTTGACCTTCAGCGGTGGAGAACATTTAATATGATTATTGAGAAATATTGGAATAGCAATATGTGAGGCAGCGTGGTGAAATCAGGCTCTCGTCAATTTTTTGTCAGATTGAGTTATTGGTATCATCTTAAAGCGTGTTCATTTGTCTTGTTTTCAATGAAAAAAATTACCCATCCATCTTCAACAGAAGTGGAGATATTTTGGATTGAAGGAGGTGGGGGTCACCTGGTTTAAGAGGTAAAATTAGCGAGAAAATGGCCGCCAAAGCTTGGTAAATTCCAAAGCTGGAGAGTCCATGGAAACTGTAAATTTATATTTTTGTGCCATTAATCAACGTTTTCGATGAAATCCTTAAAGGAATGCGTTTGTAAATGAACATAAAAGGTGTTGAGCCATAAAACAAAAATTTGATAAAAATCGCTATGCAGGGAGAAAAGTGCTGTTTTTTTCGATCTAATTATTTTGACGAGAGTCTGATTCCACCACGCTGCCTCACATATGTCACGACATGGTGGAATCAGTCGCTCTACAATTTTTAGTCAGGCATGTGGAGTTACTGGTATTATCTCAAAGCCTGCTTATTCACCTGGCTTTTGATGGAAACAAAAAACCAACAGAACCACCCCCTCCCCTCTCCCCTACAAACCCACAGCAATCTTGATTAAAAATAGAGATATTTGCAATTGAATGAAGGGGATGTCATCTGGTGTCAGAGGAGGTAAACAATAGCGAGAAAATGGCCGCCAAAAGTTTGGTGACTGCAAAAGCTTGAGTGTCCCTGGAAACTTTCTTTTTGTGCCTTTGATCACCGCTTTTCTTTCTTTTTTTAAAGAAAAATCTTTTTGTTCAACACTATAATCAACACAGAAATGTGCAGTGACTGAGCAAGATGAAAAAACGTTGATAACAATTGCCAAACAGGCGGGAAAATACCGGATTTTGCTATTTCATTACTTTGACGAGCACCTGCTTTCACCACGATGCCTCACAACATGAATCGAGAACGAATCCTGGTTTGAAGTAATGCGTCTACGCATAAACCCAAGGACGCGAGCAACGAACAAAATAATAATATTGTCGTATTTTCAAAATGTACAGACCATGATCTGAACTGTAGGTATAATAATAATAATAATAA
>NW_004798001.1:285025-286657 GCF_000002075.1 Aplysia californica | reverse complement strand
TCTCTCTCTCTCTCCTTTTTTTTCTTCTCTCTCTCAAGCTCTTCTTAAAAATCTTACGCTTATAAAAAAATTTCATGTAAGTCGGGATTGCAAGTACATCTAGATCTAGATCTATGTTTCAAAACGCATGAGGTTTCGTGCATGTGAAAGAAAACGAATGGGAGCCTAAATCGAATAAAAGCAAGGCATGTGTACTTGACATTTTGAATAGAAACAGAGTTATGGCCATTATAAACAGCACCTTCGGAATGCAGCTGATGTCAACAATATTCATATTCACAGGAGTCAAACATAAGAACATTAATCTATTAATTTATTATTTCCAGTCCAATGACGTCACTGATATTTCATACCATATCTCATATGAAGCTCACCTCGCTTTCCTGACATGTATGACATTCTTTAACCCCCCCCCCCTCCCCAACTGTAATATTGGTGTTTTTGTTCCCCCATCGACATAAGTTAGATCACTTATAAGACGAACTTCTGACCATGCCTGTCTGAGACAGAAAGACCGAGATACTCAACAATAACTGTCTCTCCACTCGAGAATCGAACTCAGGTCTCTTGTAAATTGTCTTACCGCATAAACGTTGGTTCTTCAAATTCACAAGATTGTTAAATAAATTAACTAATCCAAGGTCTTTGATGCACTGAACTTGGTCAAATCACATTCGCTTTCAGAGAAATATCTTTAAAACGCACTTGAGTGGTTAAAACTCTACCTGGGCAGACCAACATCCGTTTTGAAGACACAGATTTATGGGATTCTTTGTTGACGTCTAACAAATTCGTAACCAGAGTGAACATCAATCATTTATCTCTCTAGAGACAGATTGCTACAAAGTGTAATTACAATGTAAAACGAAATAAACTTTCTGTCTTGAGTTAGTTTAAAAAAAAGATTCAGTTATTTCGATCAGCTTTTTAAAATTATCTTGTTAGGCTTTGGAAGAAGGCTTCAGCTCATGACAAGCGTTAGGCAGATTTCTTTTCTGCTATACCAATCAGTATCTTAGGTAGTTTTAGTAAGAGTTTTACAGCACTTGCAACACCATAAGGTCATACAAAGTGCCGAAGAATTGAACTTTTACAAAACAGTAACAAACACAAAAAGGAAGGAGACAACATGACGAAAACTGTTTGATAAGACAGAAGAAGCAAACAAACCACACCAGAGCACCCACCAGCCACCCACAAATATTGTCTACTGTCTGGGATTTTGATAGTAGGGGCCTAGGTTAAAAAAAGAGACTATGTTTGAAGATTACCTTCAGCGATTCTGCTTGAAATCTTCTGTCTTGAAACGACCTAACTTTAAGATGAAAATGATAGCTTTGAAGCTAAGAGTGATCAGGGCCAAACTGTTTTTCCTGTTTGTGTGTTTTTAAAATAGTTTTGATAAGCGTTTTACGGCACTTGCAGGACAACTAGGTCATAATAAGAGTCAAACATTAGAGATTTCACAAGAGAGCAACAAACAAAACAAAGAGGAGAGATCAGGAAGATGTATGATTCTTAGAAAAGAAGGAACAAACCATTGAGTGGTTTTCTTGCTCACTGTAAGTAGTACTGTTTTTAGATATCGCAAAATACAGAAAAGACGCAATTAAAAAAATAAAATAAACACCC
>NW_004798001.1:283005-284887 GCF_000002075.1 Aplysia californica | reverse complement strand
TCACATATTGCTATTCCAATATTTTTTTCAAAAATATTGTTAAATGTTCTCCTCCGCTGAAGGTCAACGATCTACAAACTAAAAGCGCGCGCTGTCACCTGTACTGAAGACCCCACTCGGTGCAAACGGCGAAACTGCTACTTTTGTGTGTGTGTGTGTGAGAGAGAGAGAGAGAGAGAGAGAGAGAGAGAGAGAGAGAGAGAGAGAGAGAGAGAGAGAGAGAGAGAGAGAGAGTGGGGGAGGGGTGTTAGAGGTGAAGAAGAACAAGAACAAAATCAAGAAGAACAAACTAAAAAAAGGAGAGCGTGAGCGAGATTTAGAGCATGATACATTAGCTTACAACTGAGATTTTGTTCAATGTAACACATTACTTACTCATTTTATTTTTAATCTATTCCAACTCCAACCCAAACTGTTGAGAACGGCGTGGGACAGTAAGCAAACATGAAACTAAAGGAATAGGGGACAATGATAATATGATGGTCATGCTATGTTACTTTTCTGATTATGTATAAATAAACATATTATTTTAGTTATGTGTAACCTGAGTTGAAGGGGTTTATAGAGTATGCATTTTTCAATAGCTTCTTGAAACTCATACGTCAGAAAGTTTCGTTATAATTATTTCTCTTATCTTTACAGACGTCATCAAGTTCTGTATGTGTGCCGGAAGTTACTGTATAAACGTGCAAAAGGTTCAATACACTCTGCGCCTGACTGACATGACCCTACACGCCGAACCGGAAATGACGTGAACAACGCATTCCTGGGAAATCCAAATGACGCACAGTAGGTTTCATCCTTATTCCGTGTGGTTAGGTTAGAATTTGTGAAGCAGCGTGGTGGAATCAGGCTCTCGTCAAAATAATCAAAATAAAGAAACTTGCATTTTTCTGCAGGTTTGTGAATTTTTATCAAATTTTTGTTTTTTGGTTCAACACCTTTCATGTCCATTAAAGAACTCATTTCTGTGGGGATTTTTCTGAAAAACGTTGGCAAAAGGCACAAAAAAATGTAAATTTTCTGTTACCACCGACTCTTAAGCTAAGGATATAACTAATCTTTTGCGGCCATTTTCTCAATAATTTTACCTCTGAAAACAAGTGACCCCCACCTCCTTCTTTCTCAAATATCTCGACTTATATTCAAGATAAATGGATATTTTTTTCCATCCAAATAAAGACAGGTGAACAAGCTTCAAGAAGATACCAATAACTCTACATGCCCAACAATTGACGAGAGCCTGATTCCACCACGCTGCCTCACATTTGTATTATATTCATTTGCTTGGGAAACTTGGGGGAGTTTGTTGTACGTGTTCATGTGTGTGCGTCGGTGGCCTAAAGGTTATGCTACCGGGCTCGTAATGATGAGGTTGGGGGCTCGGGTGTTCTTGGGAAAGGCACTTTACACGAATTTTCTTCACTTTATCCAGGTGGGAATGGGTCCCCACGCTAAGGTCCCCATCCATAGGCCTAGACAGCGAAAGATCTTGTCAGTACGTTAGTGTTTTAGCGCCTAAATGGCTGTTTCCACTCTATGCTTCCCAGAAAGTTGAGGCTGTTTCAGAACGCTCTCAGTTCTGCTGGGGTAATAGTTTAGATTGTATCAGAGAGTTAACAGTAATACTGATTGTATAGCACATAGAGCTTGCTGTTGAGCGGTGATTTGTGTTGTACAAATGTTCTCTTTTATTATTATTATTATTATTATTATTATTATTATTATTATTATTATTATTATTATTATTATTATTATTATTATTATTATTATTATTATTATAATTATCATCATTATCATCATCATCATCATCATCATCATCATCATCATCATTATTATTATTATTATTATTATTATTATTATTATTATTATTATTATGATT
>NW_004798001.1:264466-281245 GCF_000002075.1 Aplysia californica | reverse complement strand
TTCTTCACTTGGATTATTTTGACGAGAGCCTGATCCCACCACGCTGCCTCTCAATTGGTATCTATGCACTGTTTCAGCCAATTTAGCCGGCGGTCAAACGCTGTGACTTTGTTCGCTTCGGCCAGAGTCCTTAGCGCAAGATTTGTTTCGAGCACAATTTGTGAGGCAGCGAGGTGGAATCAGGTTCTCGTCAAAATAATCAAAGTGAAGAAACTTGCATTATTCCGCAGGTTTGTGAATTTTGAAAAAAAAATTGTTTTTTGGCTCAACACCTTTTATGCCCAATAAAGAACTAATTTCGGTGTGGATTTTTCTGAAAAACGTTGATTAAAGGCACAAAAAAATGTAAATTTTCAGTTACCACGGACTGTCAAGCTAAGGAAATAACTAATCTTTGGCGGTCATTTTCTGACTAATTTTACCTTTGAAAACAAGTGACCCCTTCCTCCTTCATTCGCAAATATCTCGACTTGTATTCAAGATAAATGGATATTTTTTTCATCCGAAAAGAGACAAGTGTACAAGCTTTAAGATGATACCAATAACTGCACATGCCCAACAATTGACGAGAGCCTGATTCCACCACGATGCCTCACATTTCTTCTTCGTCTTCCAAATGCTGTCCTTTCATTCTTTGAACTTGGTAAAGAGATAAAAGTCGCATGGTGTAAGTCTCCGGAATAGCGGGGGTGTTCAAGGATTTCCCACTGCCAGGAGTCCAGGAGATCGCTGACCTTTGAGCAGTGTGCACAGGCGTGTTGTTATGATGGAAGACAACACCTTGCTCAAGCAGACCCGGTCGCTTTTTTTCTGACTGCTGGTTTCAGCTTTGTTTGAAGAATTATCTTGTTGTAATAATAGTTAACATTGCATGTTGAGCCAACGGGAACCAGCCAGTTCAAAATCAGACCTTTGTGGTTGAAAAACACTATGTGCATCATTTTCAAAGCACCTTGCTCGCTTCGAGATTCTGGGGTAGCAACGGAGATCTTGGATTTCTCCTTTCTGCTGATTGTCTTTTCAGTTCTCGATCCCACGAATACACCCATAATAATATGCTGTTGATTTTACAGAACAGGAAAACTTACACTTTTATCTCGGGGACAGACTCTGTACATGTAGTATTAGGCGGTTAGAGGTTATTGTCTGATGAGCGTGTAGCGTTGCGCATGACTAAAGTAGCGGTTGATCTAGCATCTGCGTTTGTTGCCATTTTTTGTGTGTCCAAAAGTTGCCACAAAAATGGCAAAAGTTCCCATAAAAGTTGCCATTTAATCTTCAAGCTTTCATCTCTCTGTGATAACGTATATATAGCAATGTGTTGATAGAGGTAACTTAATCTAAAGCATCATCATTTCTTGGGCTTTGTTTTAAGCATCCAGAATATCATTTGTAGCCCCTCGGAGTGTAAAAAAACGTGAAAAATAGAGGTTTCACATGAGAATGAAATCAGCTCAAGAATAGCACATAAACAACAAAAATCAACAAATAAAGGCGTGTGTCCACCTTTCCACACATTGGTCTGGGTTTTTAAAAAACCCTAAACGAGTGTAATTCATGAAAAAGTAACTTGTAAGTTATGGAACCACACACAAGGGCCAGTACATGTATTTGGCTTTTGGTGGAGATCACACTCTAACATAACTATAACACATTTATATTTTTTAAATGTAGGAACAACATCACATTAAATAACATTATGCTGTATACACAGAAAATAGAAGAACAACACATCAGAACATTTTAAAAAAAATCAACACACCAACAAATTAAAACACAACAAAATTTGGAAAAAATGAAAGACAAACAGCAATGTATAGATCTAGTATGTAATGTACCTTCCTTCTTCACATGAAAATATCTATACATGGACACCTTAAAATTATCAAAATACATGTCTAATATTGTTAGGAAGTACATGTAGCTTTTTGGGGTGAAAAATGCAAAAATGGCGGCCGCGATTCGCGGACCAAAAAACACCAAAAAATCGCGGCCGCGACGGCTGCGACAAATGCAAATGCCAGGTTGATGGGTTTTTTAATGTAGATGGTGGTGTGGTGCTTTCGGTGGGCGGTCATGGTCGTGGTTTTGATGTTGTAGCCCCCATTGATGATGGTAGTTGTGGCGGCTTTGATGGTGATAGTGTTTTCGCCTTTGACATTGAGTCAGTTAGTAAGGTTTTATCAAGCCTGGAAGGTCATTCAGTACCAGGAAGTACATGTAGATTCGGAGAACAGTAAGACGTATTAGAAGAAAGAAGTTAAAGGAGCAGACCACACCAGAGCTCCCGACAACCGTCCCCACGATCCCCGTGAGGGTGCTAAATAGTGTCGTGTATAATGTAACAAAGAATGAAAGAAAAGAAGGAGCATGGAATAATTACAGTGCAGAGAAAAGTAAGCAACCTACCCAGCCCCCGTAAACAGGAATCTCTGGACTTTGAGTGCATGTGCTACTTTCAAAAGCAGAGTATATTTACTACATACAAGATTCCGTTCGTACTCGATTTTGTACGGCAGATCTGTTGGAGGCACAGAGTACTCCAAGTCGCATGAATACGATGTAAAAACACGACGTACGGATAGGGTTAAGATGAATGAATATATTTTTCATTGAAAGCAAGACAAATGAATAAGTTTTAAGATGATAACAATAACTCCATAATATTATGCCCCAACGATTTTACATCTTCTGATTCCTCCCCGTTGTGGCACAATTTTGGAGCTGTGTGAACATCTAAGTAACTAAGCACCCCTCTAAAGCAACACCTCGCCAATCTATTTGTCTGAGGGGAGGGTGGGTATGAAGAAAAAAAGAAACAGTGGATAAAAATTGAAATATTTGTTGTAAACCGAGTCCATCTCGATCATCATGATGTGCTTCGATACTGTCATGTTGATGAATCATCATGAGGGGCATAATCTGTCATGTTGGAGGCGGAAACAGAATGCAATATTTAGTGCGATCAGATCACATGACTGTCTGGTGGGATGCTGTAAATCATCTCACCTTGTCTCGCGAGGG
Organism: Aplysia californica; assembly: GCF_000002075.1. Lineage (NCBI taxonomy): Eukaryota > Metazoa > Mollusca > Gastropoda > Aplysiida > Aplysiidae > Aplysia > Aplysia californica. The sequence goes on along the minus strand of NW_004798001.1, from coordinate 278,221 downwards.
ACGAAAAAAAAGGGGGAGAGAAGGAAGGAAGGAGAGACATACAGCAAGGGGGAGAGATAGGGGGGGGGGGATACAGAAAGAAAGAGAAGGAGACAGAGACACACTTTAGGATCTTCGTGTTCGCAGGTAGGATTTTTGTCTCAGGGAGAGGGGAAAGGGAGGGGCCAGGGGGGAGGTGGGGTGGATCATGGAAAGAATGGGGGTTGGGGTGGGAGCAGGGGTTGAGATATAAAAAAGAAAAGACAGAGACACACTTTAGGATCCTTTTGTTTGCTGAAAAAGATAGGCAGATAGTTAGATAGATAGATAGGCAGATAGATAGATAGATGGATAGATAGATAGATATTGAGGAAGAGCAGATCGGCTGACTTTTGGTTGTTGTAAATCATTGGAATTTGTCACACAGAGAAGGAAAAGGGGTGGGGCATAGAGGGGGAAAAGTGTGCGGGGGGCGGAGATACGAAAAGAAAGAGACAGAGGCACACTTTAGGATCCTCGAGTGCGCTGAGGGTAAACTGTCTGGGTTTAGCTCTCTTTTCAACACTGTAGAGGTTGGGGGGGGGGGGGATAAGTGTTTTACGGCGCTCACAACAGCATAAGGTCATGTGAGCGCTAAAGACTCATTAAACATGTTCATTTGGTAGGAAGGCTTGGTGTAGAATTCATGGGCGGTTCGTCGGTCTAAAGAGTGAGTGTGCACAATTAACATTATAGCAGGTTGAAGATAATCAGGGGCATGGTAAATGAGATGTTTTCTTCATCTTACCTGTTTAAAGAAACATCTATTTAAAGAAGAAATCTACCCTTCGTTCTTTTGCTGCAGGAAAGGTGTCCATCATTCTGTTGTAGAAGTTGGGAATGCTGTGAATGATGTCCTTGTGGGTCGACATAAAAACGTTAGTGCGATTTCTAGGATTTTGCTTACTTCTCTAAATGTTGTGTTGAGTTTGTAGTCCTTCACAGTTGGATGAAGGCCCTGGATTGTACGACCCTGAAAAGACTTAAATATGTCATTGCAATATAACATTTTAAAATTATGTTTGTAACTTGGTTTTATACAAAACAGAGTAGCTTTCTGCTATACGATCCAAAATAGAACGGTCGACGATTGATAGTGTATTGATTTTATTTTTCTTCAAGAAACGGTCAACAATTAAAATTTGATTAACTATTATGCCAACGGCCTCCTTTGCAGCAAGGTGTTGTGATGCCTGTGTCTCTTGGAAGCTTGCTCCTCAGTGGTCTTACTTGTTAATGGACTGTTTTTAATTTCCTCGACGGTTGCCTCACAAACGTGTCTAGAGCTTGTTAGATTGCAGCAGTGTGGGCGTTGTACTTCTGTGTTGAAAGATCTCATACACAGCGTCAACGTGTGCGAACACTTTGTTTCAAAATGTGCACAAAGATAAAGTTATCTCTCTTTAATACACCCAAGAGACCACACGCTTCGTGGGGGGTATTATCGTCTCAGTGCTCAGACTGAATTTCTTTAAGACCGAGCAGGATCTCTCCTTTCCAAGTAAAGACTGTGGTAAAAAAATCGAGATTGAAAAGTCCACCTTGTTCCAGACAGCCGTGGAATATTACGGTGACAAACGCGTCTGAGAACATCGATGCATTTTGTAGAGTGGGCAAAAAATATCGAAAAGCCTGCAGCGTTAGCGAAAAATATCCTGCTGTCTGATATGTCCTGAACAAGAGTGCTTTAAAACAAGATTCAGCTGGTGCGCAAAGCAATGAACAAAGCAGCATTATGGAAAAATACGTACATCTGAGTCTGTACATCAGAGACTCTCCCGCTCATTTCAAGTGCCCTATAATAGATTTGGGCGGTCAGCTTCTCCTCGACGCTGAATGGCTCTAAAGCTTCGTTTTGGGTTGAAACGATCCCTGGTGACGTTCTATTTTTGGCTTCTCAAAGACTTTAGAAACCGCTCTACCGGTTTTCGGTCCTTAATATACCTCAGAATTATCACAAAATGTGAGAAATGACCTGCACGAGCTGCTTCGTCAGCCAGGGCAGAACGAAAGTTGGCAGAGCATAATATTTTTTTGGGTCTTTATTCAGTTCTTCGTGGTATATTTTGAAAATACAGTCCAGTAGTTCGTTTTGGCATTATTTTAGTAGTACATTAAAATTTTGCAACAGTAGCGCTTTGCAGAAGATCCAACAGAATCCTGTCAGTCTTAGCGTCTCTGTGCAGTAAATCAAGAAAGATACCTCTGTTCCCCGACAAATGGCCTTTTTCATGACCGCGAAGGGCAAGTTCGTGAGTTCCACAGAACAAAATACACTCGATAACCTTACACAATACACTCCTGTTCTTTCTCACCCGTTCGATATAGTCACAACTTATAGTGAGACTTTGCAATGAGATGATCAACATTAAGCTGCACTGCTAGATCTATGTCTACTTCTCCGAAAGTGTGATACTTAACTGCAATGTTGACGTTCGCTCTTGATGACTCGTGTCTTTAAAGCTCTATTTCACAATGACGAGATCAGTAAAACCTGTCTTAGACCACTTGGAGTTGGGTTCCTCAGTTCCGAAAAGCAGACAGTAGAAACAGTACAATGAGTCTTTGTCGAAAAGATCCGTAAAAACACTATTGCACGTTATTGTTGGTTATATTATTATTTTAGCATCTTTGGGTTGGTGAGAACCTTATTCTTTCACTCTCATCTTTTCACTTTGGTTAATTAGAGCACTGAATTTATTTTCAAGCAAAACATCAACTTCATTGGAATTACACGATCAAGTAATAAAACGTTCACCCCTATACCATTCCTAGTAAGACTCTTCTAACACAGTGATCTAAATACATCTTGTTGGCCTCACTCAAGCTCAGGGTTACAGAGGTGGGACAGAGACATAAATATGGCAAGACAATGGACCAATCACACATCACTGTGAGCACTCCGGTGGATTGCTCCGAAGCTATCATAATAAGGGTATTGAATTGTGTGCTATCGTGACGTGAACTGGTCTGAGATCGCGTTATTTTTAGACTGTGTCTGTGGGCTTTGTTAGGCTGGTGCACTATGAAATGTGCTGACTTCTTAATAATATTATTATTATTTTTATGTACTACAAAAGTCGCTCAAACGTCATCGTTGTTTGGGTCAGCCCATGTAATATTTTTCGAGTTAGTTTACCACCACTGTACTTACTATATTACTTGGGTGAAGCACAAGAACTTAATATGGTATAGTAGAGGGCTACAGATACACTAATGACCGATTGGGCTCTGGCGAAGAAATTATATGGAAAATTGATTGGATAGTGGATGTTCAAGAAGGTTCTGTCATTGTCTGTGTGTGGGTGTTTTGCGCTTAACATTTTTGAGCGGCAGTGCACGACCGTGTTCTATGACAAGCCGCCTGCTCTGGTGTAGATCTTTCCTACCATAAGATCAGGGATGTGGTTGAAAAACAGCAGTAAGAAAGAGCCAATGAGTAGCAGTAGAAAGGCTTCAGAAAGAGTCAGGAACCCAGAAAAGGGGGCAAAGGAGGTAATGAGGTCAGAAAGTGGAGACAAAAGTAGACGACAGAACATTTCTTGAGAGCAGGAAAGGAGATGAAATGAGACAATTTAGAGATGAAAAATTTCCATTACTATACGGATTCCATTCCGTAACCTATTGAACGAGAGGCAAACACCTGACCTCTGGACCACGAGAGCCCCTTCTTATGTTGTTTAGGAATGTGTTGCAATAATTATGTACATAATATCTAACATTATCACGAGAACCTTTTTCTACACGTCATAACATAACGTCAATTTGATTAAAATGTTAATGGGACCACCCCCCCCCCCCAAAAAAAAGAAAAAAAGCGCCGTTCTGTGTGTGTTTGTGTGTGTATGTGTATGTGTCTGTGTGTGTGTGTGTGTGTGTGTGTGTGTGTGTGTGTGTGTTCGTGTGTGTGTGTGTGTGTGTGTTTGTGATAGATAGATAGAGAGAGAGAGAGAGAGAGAGAGAGAGAGAGAGAGAGAGAGAGAGAGAGAGAGAGAGAGTTTAGCTTTAGTAAGAGTTTTACGGCACTTGCAACACAATAAGGTCATATGTAAGCATATATGTATGCTTCCCGTGAAGCTGAGAATGTTTCGGAGTGTTCTATGGTCTGCTGGGGTAATAATATAGTGTAAAGCGCATAGAGCCTGCTGTTGAGCGGGGATATGCGCTATACAAATGCTATCTATTATATAAGTGCCGAAGAATAGATGTGTTACAAGGAATACACAAAAAAGAAGGAGGAGAGATTAGGACAATAGATGTTAGATAGGAAAGAAGGAGCAAGCTACACCAGAGGACCCGCCAACCATCCACAAAGGAAGAGAGAGATAGCTAGATAGATAGATAGATAGATAGAGAGAGAGAGAGAGAGAGAGAGACAGAGAGAAAGAGAGAGAGAGAGAGAGAGAGAGAGAGAGAGAGAGAGCTTTCTCTTTGGGTACTTGAGGCCACCAGCTTGTCATTACACAACCCTGGTCTTGCCAACTTCTGCGCCAACTTTGGGCAAAGACTGCACCACTTTACCAGCCTCAAGGTTGCATATTTTCAGGGAGTTGTCTTCACAAACACACACAAACACACACACACACACACACACACACACACACACACACACACATTTGCATTTTTTCAAGCCTCCCAGGGGAAAGGATACCATTCTGATACAAGGGAAATGACTCCAAAAACTATTTTCTTCAAACTTATGAAGTGTCTCTTCCCTCTCTCTCTCTCTCTCTCTCTCTCTCTCTCTCTCTCTCTCATATTTAATTTGCCAAAAATGAGCCACAGCACTTTGTATTCTCCTCATAGTGGTTTTCTTCAACATCCTTCGAACAGAACCACGACATTTTCATTATAAACGGAAAAAGGTCACTTCTTTTTAAAACCAAAAGTGACGCTCCTGTAACATGCGTGACAAAGGGGCGTTTAAATTCCTTTCGCTTTGCCACTTTGATTCTTTTGAAAGCTTTTTAAAAGTCTAGTAACAGGACACAAAGCATATATGTAAAAACCATACTTAACACACTGACATACAACACACCATAATAATCTATATTCATAATCTAAACAAACGAAACCGCACAAGAGCAGTTAGGCTCAAGAATATCTTGGTTTACCTTCCAACAAATAAATAAATAAATAAGTTAAAATAAGCACAAAAATGGAAGAACTGCAACTTGCCGAGGAGGCTAATTTTATTACAATCTGTCTTGGCTGAAAAGGGCAACTTTTGAGAACGTGTTGCGTCTAGAGGTAGATTCTAGGCCTTTTAGTTACTTAAGACTTAAAACGGCATGTGAAAGAAACCAAACCAACGGAAGAATGGCTAAGGCATGTGTAAAAACTTTGAGAGGGTTCAGCTCAAATCGAAATGCGTAATGGAATAGCGTTATTATCTGTGCTGCAGTGAAACAATTGCGACCTTACTAAAAGTAAAGTTTAGGTTAGGCAAAAAATACCTAGCCGTACAAATATTTTCACAGGTTGTACTAACATTAAACTATCCGTACCCAAAGTACAAATCATAGTTTTTGTGTTTGTTTTTTTCTTAACATGAAGGAAAGATGGGTTTTAAATGTACACATAGCGCATTAAGAATCATGTACAGAGATGGCCCTATCCAGGGCTGAGCCCTTGGTTCCTTGTTGGGCTTTGGTCTCAGAAAACATTTTCCAGGAAGGACAGTTCCTTATATCGGTCAGTTCTGGGCCTTGTTCTCAAAAGGTGCAAGTCAAGCTGGAAACTACATGTATGCCGAAGAGAAAAGGTTTTGAAATCAGTCAATATAAGCTTACTTACAACTCTCAATGTTATTTGGGCATTTTTGTTTACATTTTACATTTTGAATACCGTAAAGAAAAAACAAAATGAGCCTGTGCAAGCAGTGGCTATTGAAACGGACTTGTATTTATACATTGACTCTCTTTGTACTTTTCGAATTTTGTGAAAATAAAGAGAGAACTAAAAACCCAACCAGTTATGGCTGCTCATTACAGCTTTGGATTCAGGTGAAGACTCTTGACCACATTCATCATTTGCCGCCTCGAGCTCTCTATCAGAGCTTCTGATAGGTCTATGAGTCTGTTGGACCGAGCGAGCAGGCGATCGCACTTTTCGATATTACGGTGTGATCTGGAGGCGAAGTCGAACGCCTTCCTCAAGTCCCTGTCTGCTCCTTGCATGAGTGTCTGAAGACGCCCTGTACTGGCGGAGCTCGAGCCGCTATTGCCCGTCTCACAGCCCAGGTTGTAAGCAATGTCTGTTCCATCAGTACCACCTGAGCCGTCGTTAACGAGTCGCTTGGCTGGGTCTTCGGGCTGAAGGGCGATATCTCCTTGCCCACCATGGTGGAAATTTTCATACTTGCATAATTTCGACTCCCGGGAACTTCCATTATTGCTCAAGGTTGTGCCCTTTTGATCTCCGCCAGATTCTGTACCCTCATTTCCTGAAAATGCGCTATTTTCCACGTGTATTTCGGAACTCTGGTATGCGGTATTATTACTTACGGTTGGATTGCTTCCTATTTCAGTATGAAACTGTGTGTTATTTACTGAGTGCAGTATACGTTTTGAAATGGCAGTTTTATCGGTAAGACTGACTCCCTTACTGTGAGTTTGAGAACACTTTAAGGTACGTGCTGTCTTTGGTGGGCTTGTAGCCTTGGGCTCCTTCTGGGTACTTCTGGTGAGTTCATCTTCGTTTTCTGAAAAACAGACAGCCGTCATTTTTGTGGTAGTTGGTTTGACGCCTCGTTGTCTCAGATGTGAAACAGATTTAGAGAGTATCGATTCATTAAGAGTTTGAGCAGTGCTATTGATTTTACTGCATTTGTCGAAGGCTTGCCCCTGGTACGTATCGTCTCGTTCTTCGACTTGCTGTTCTTGTTTTAGCCTCCAGTCTTTCTCCCTTCTCGTGTACATTCTCATCGACTCGGTCTGATCTGTCGGGTTTTCCTGGCTGCTGCATTCTGTGTTCCTTAAACTTCCCTCTCCAGGGGATGACAATGCATGTCTGTGTTGAAACGGACATTTTGGGAGCATGACATCAGAATCATTTTCTGTGACGTCGTGAGCCACGTTGGATGGGCTGGGACACCCATCGTTCAAACATAAACCCGAGGAGTGACGCTCTTGAAAAATGGTTGCATTTTCTTCTGTGAGAGTCGTGGAGGACATGACGTTGAGGTCAGATAGCGACCAGCAGGTGCTTGAATCATTCTTCAGAGTCATAGAGCTGGCGATGCTCGGAACGCTGGACCCAGTACCTGTTGTCTCACTATGAGGAGGAGACCGGTTCTCTTTTGCCGGTTCTGGAATTTTTGCCTCAAAGGAGACGAGAGGAGGGGCACCCTGGCGATGAGGGTGTGGGGAAGGAGTGTCGTCATCTGAAGAATCCGACTGCTCAGAGTCAATCTTACCTTTGATGACAGAAGTGGTGGTCACCACCACAGTCTTTGCACGCCTTGGGCGACACCCAGCCCAGGTGGTGTCGGGGAGCAGTTTCCGCCTACTGGAGTGGGGCTGGGAGTTTGCCCTGCTTAGACCATTCTGCTTGACGGCTCTTATGTCGCGTTTCGCTCTCTCGATACTGTTAGTAGTAGGACGGCAAATGCCTTCCTTCTTTCCTTTGTTGGGCATGCTACTGCCCGCTCTATTTCTTTTTAACTTAATGGCACGACTTGTTTCAGGATTATCTCTTTTCGGAGACTGTCCAGAGCTCACTCGTACTCGTAATCCGACATCAGATTTTACCGAGGACAATTTCTGAGTTCTTTTCTGGCCTTGTGTGACATGAAATGTCTCACTTTTCAGCATCCCTGGCCAAGGCAGAGGCCGTTTACCTTCCTCGAGGAGTTCGCAGATGTTCAGATGCCAGTCTCGATCATGGCAGTTTGTCACAGTCTCCCGGGTCTGAAGGCAGCATGAGTTGCTTCTGTTCGATCCGGCAACCTCACCTGATTCTTCATTGCATTCACGAATTGCTGACTCATCGGGTTGCCCGGCTGAATATCTTTCGTTTGTGTGGCTGTTCTTTTTGTACGGTATTGCAAGACAGCGTCCAGTTTTCTTTTTATATTTCTGTGAGACGTTTTCGCCAGCTAGCCCATTTTCCTGCTCCGAATTCCCCGTTACACTTTCTGTGTGTGTAGCCCTGAAAGTCTCGTTTCCTGTATTTATATCTTCCCGTTCGCATGTCTCACTGGTTTGAAAAGAAACTTCGTTTGCAGGTTTGGCTGAATTTTTGGACCCAGTAGTCAAGTTAAAAACATGTTCAAGGTTTCCTCCATTGCTCTCAGCCGTACTCTCCCCTTCTGGTTGTTTTCCTTTCTGTGACGAAGGAACTTCGCCAGCGTTGATGTCCCCCTCTTGTCTATAGCTCCTCTCATCACAGGAGACAATGCCCATACACTCTTCATGCCCATGACCTTCAACTGATTGGGTCAGGGGGGCCAGATCTTCCTGATCGTTGACGACTTCCTGGTCTTCTTCCTTTACTATGCCAGCGTCCCCGAATCCGCAAACAGGAGAAGGGTGGACATCCTCCCCCAACGGGCCCTCTCCGTGCACGAGAGCACCATCCTCTGGTATGTACGCCAGCTCACATGCTTCTGAACAGGCGCTGAGCTGGATGTGAGAGCTGTTGGAGGTGAGAGAGCAGCCCGGCGGGAAATCCATCTCGCTGCAGGCTAGAAGCCGCTTCTCCTCCATCGAATACTCTGTGGACACGAGTACGCCAGTGAGGGAGAGGTCTTCGTTGAGGGCGAAGTAGTTGTTGTATCTGAGGTCGGCGTCCACCCCAATGCTCGCCAGTAATGGTCTCGGCACTGGAGGGGTTGCCCTCGACGCGGTTGGTGACAGGGGGACGTTCTGTTCGACGTCAGATGAATCCACACTGGTAGAACTTCGGGAGGCGCTACCGATACTCGAAGAATCACTGGGTCTCGTGTTGTTTTCCTCTCTGTCGCTCGGATCGAAAGTTGGTGGGGACGGCAGTCGAACATTCGAGTCGGTTTCGCCCGCATAAACACTCCCATGAGGTAGTAGTTCGTACGAGTCTGCTAGAGTACACATCGTTGTCGTTTCGAGTTGCTGTTGTTGCTGTTCATGAGAAGAGGAAGAAATACACTCGCGACCGAGGCTGGATGGATGAGAAATATTTGTAGGCACCGATTCACTCCTCCTACAATCGTTCGAGGGAGAGTCTTTGGTATTGTGGAGGCCGACGCCCGATTCGTTGTGAAGGACTATACTTGATTCGTACAGAGACACCATTGTTTCCACAAACCGGCTCCCCGGGAGCGTCCCGTATTCAGGAGAGTTTGGCACTGCGTCACGTTCTGACGGAAGGCTTTTCTGGCATTCCTGTTTGATAGATTCCTTCTCCGTTTTGCTGCTTTGTGGAGAGTTCTGTAAGTTGAGAGTCCCGTCCCTGGATGCCGAGATGGGGTCATCGTCGTCGTTCAGATCAGTGAGATCGGGAAAACTTGGGTATCGTTTGATGCTGACCTCTTGTGATATGATGGCCATGACCTCTGTGACGTTCGGCTCGCTGTGACCACCGTCACAAGCCGTAAGCAGACTGTGCGTCTTCCCCGGCGCGGAAAATGAGATGTCGTCGTGGAAGGACGTGTCCTCCTTCTCCGGACGGGACCCTCGCAAGAGCTCCGAGCAAGACACAGATGCCAACTCCAAGTCTGTCACGGCGTTCTCCTCCTCGTCGTCTTCCTTCCTCTCGTCATCATTCTCCTCACCCCGTGCTTCTTCTAGCGCCAAGTCGCTCAACGTCAGCTTCTCAGCCACGAGAGCTTCTAGCGTCTGCTCACACAAGTCATCGTTGTGTCTGTCGCTCATGTCACAGGGCGAAGTAACACCACACCTCTCCGAGTGCCTCAGCTCAAAAGGCTCCACAGAGGGCGTCGTTCGTTGATGCAGACTTGTGTGATAGTCTTCTATACACGAGTGTGGTTCGGAAATCCCTTCACTAAACACGCCACGTGGGTTTGGGAGCGTTGAGTTTTGGGATCTTCGTACTTGGAAGTCAGAAGAGTGTTCAGTTTCCTGTCTTCTATTCTCTACAAAAGCAGGACCAAGCTCTACATGAGAGAGTACTGGAATTCTGGGGTTACTGGTTTCATGCTTGGTGTGCTGATTGGATTCGTCAGAGATATTACAAGGATGATCATTGTTCTGTTCGGAGTGGATGAGTTCGGAATCTTTGTCAATCACAGTTTCTTTCCCCACCACTGAAGATCGTTCTCGTAAACTACTCCTCGGTAGTCGGGGTGAGGGGGGCAATTGTTCCTTGTTTCTAGATTCGGCAATTTTCAAACAATAAATGGGAGGGTGCGAGTCACCTGGGTAGCGTTCATGAGATACGTCGCTTCCAGAACTGCCTCTGGCATCAATGAGCGGGTCATCACAAGCGCCTGCTGTCTTTACCTCACGCGTGTCAGGCAGGAGAGATTTTGTTTCAGTACGGTCTTCATTCTGTGCCACGGTGGAGCAGCGTCCACTGACACGCTCCATTGAAGCCACACCGCATTTCTTTATCTCCTCATCTGCCGCTCGTGTCAAGGTCGGTGAGATCTCTTCTGATCTCGAGTTTTCACACATTTTACCGGGTACAAATTTGATCTGTCTGTCTCGGAGGGAGACAAGCACAACTTCTGGTTCCGATGCAGGCACGGAAATCTGTTCAGGCACCGGAAGACGGTTATGTCTGGCGCCTGAGCTATCAGATTCTGCGTCTTTCCCCTCTCGGAGATATCCCTCCGTCTGTTCCGGGTGCAATGGAGGCGGTTCTACAATCACGCTGATTCCGCAAGTGCTGAAGAACTTTCTCTCAAGAAAACCTTCTTTCTTTGGCCCAGTTTCCGCGTTGGTCCGTTCGTCACAAGCCTGTTCTTCCGAATTATTGATGCTTCTTGAGCAGATCCGATGAGAGACAAATGAAGGACAACTTCGTTGATAGTCTACGGTATTGGCTTTATCGTCAAATAAACGCTGTTTTTGTACTGAACAAGGCGTGTTCCCACCCAATACATCATTTTTGACAAGAGAAATGAACTGAGAGGCAGGGATGCAATGGGCACTGTCCTGGGGGTTTCGAGAACGATCAACCGTCTTGACCTTTTGCAGCTCATCATCTGTACACTCCGCTTGGTCTGCGGTATCCTGCTCGCCAGAGCATTTTACTAGTTTCTCTTTTGAGACCATCACCTTTTCCCTCAGGGATCCTGTGCTGGTCGCTTCCTCTTGAATACTTTGCCTGGATTCTTCTTGTTGACCTCTGACATCCTCTTTAGACCCGAAAGGGCTACTTCCAGAAGAAGAGTCAGGATCATTGAGGTCGAAATTGTCTCTGCATTCATAGCTCTCTTCCTCGAAATTGTGATGACAGTTTCTGTCTTCAATACGAAAGACACTGTCGGAAGCAAGAGCAGCGACATCTTCGGGTACATCTGATGAGTTCGGGACAACCAAAGCCTTGAACACGTCGGCAAACATACGATCAACTGTGGCGTGAGCTTTGCCGATGCGAGGTTTTGATTGGGATAGAGATCTCGACCGGGAGTTGTGTTGTCGGCGGCTTGAGTACGGTGAGATATTCTCATCTTGCCCGAGAAGCGACAACATTCCACGGTCAATACCGCCACCTGTTTGACTAGTTGTGACAGCATCGTGCATTTGATATAGATAGGTACCATCTTTTTCCAGCTTGTCGATTGGTATATCAGTGTCTCCCTGGTCGCCAGCTGTTCTCGGACAGGACGATTCAATATTTCTGCTGACTGCAACCCTGCCAGGGCTGTGACTTTCCCCAACGTCTATTGTCTCGGTCTGGCGATGATCTAACGCAGCTTTGTTGATGCTCCGGTGTGACCCCAAGCTGTTTGGCAACTCGGGCTGTCTCTTCAGATCAGACTCAATACGAGCCTCTGAGCCCAAAAACACTTCTCGTGCTAACGGGTCAAAGGATGTATAAGAGGAATTGAAGCCGCTGGGAGGAATCATTCCACGTGGTTTGTGTTTAAAAGAGTGCTCAAAGGGGCGTGAATGTCCGAGACTTGCTCTCAAACCAGTGTCAGCTGAATCATAATACTTGGAATCCTGTGCCATACACCGTTTTGAAGTGCATGGTCTCGACATGGATCGACGCTCCCCAATCTGTATAGAAGACGTCTGAGGCTGTCGATGAGGATGGCGTACTTCTGTATCAAGGTCCTCATGTTCATCTTCACTTGAGCTTCTGTTCATTTTAACAGAGAGTTTAAAAGAACTAGAAGGGTAGCCGGGAAAAGCGAGGCTGATGACCCCCAGCGCCTCCGATTCCCCATCGGAAAATACCTCGGTCTTGTTGGAAGAGCCACTTGGATAGTGAATGTTGGAGCTGGAGGCTTCCGGTCGGCGCGGTTTGCGATATCGCGGTATTACTGGCATTGCTCTGGCTGGTGATACACGTGCACTGACTGTGACTCAGTGCATGGCATGACAACTCAAAATAGATACCTTCTGTGGAAACGCTATTATTTTTGTACATAGGAAGCCACAGGTTTCTCCACAGTAGAATGTATAGGATTTAAAAGATTTTTCGAGCAAAAGGGGGTTTAATTGTTGCACTTTTCTAATTTCTCTCGAAAGCAAAACTTATGTTTTGTTCTAAGATGTAATTAGTTTAGAGATGTACGTGGCTGTTTGTTTTAAAAAGGCGCTTCGTATTAGCCTCTAAACCATGGATCAAGATGCCTGATCCAAAGCACAGATCCAGTGTCTTCTTAGCCTCTTTTTTGTCTCTCTCTTTTTTCCCTTTCCTGATGTTTTCCTTCTCTCGCTTTGCTTTATGTTCCTTTTGTTTGTCTTTTCGAATGTAACATCAAGTCACTTCCGTTTTACATCGGTGCTTCGAGACGCGCTCTTTACAAGGTCAGCAGATAATAATATCTGCTGGAAAAGAAACCAATCAGCGAGCTAATACGGTAGTTGAAGAAATCCACAGGGGCCGCTTGCTGATAAATACAATCAGGAAACTTCAAATTATGCGGTTTTTTGGGACAGGTCTTAAATAGACATTGGCTTAAATATCAAGCTCTTGCTGGCAAAATTAAAGGCAAACGAGACCGGGATAGACCCAGAACAATCTACTTGGAGAGCCTAAACCTGGGTGATCGGGAAAGACCAGGATAATGTAGGGTTATTTTTTTTTTAAAGCATGCGAGCAAAGATAGGCTACATGTATGAATAGAGAATCATGATCGCCAACGTCAGTCACAGATCTACTGGCGCTTGAGAATAATAAACAACTAATAATGAATGAGGGTAGCCGGGAAAAGCGACGAGGCTGATAACCCCTGCGCCTCCGATTCCCCTTCTGAAAATACCTGTCTTGTTATATTGAAGAGCCCACTTATTGTTCTTCTCGGTAAAACTACATTTCGAACCCACGAACCGTTTTAAATGACACGAAAGCGTCTTTTTTTGCGTGATGTTACGGCAACCCACATGATGCAGCCCTGCTGAGAGTGGAGATCCCACTATAATATGCATAGTTTATCAATAGTTCCAAAAGGGAGGCCCAAGTTTACTTTTACGCAACCTCTTGCAGAAGTACACAGCATGCCGTGGAGAGGATCGAGTCGGGCTAGTGGCATTATTATGCTTAGTGCAGGATGAGTAATTAGGGAACTGTGTAGTAATTTTTTTTGGGTGGGTTTTATTATTTTATTTTATTTATTTATTT
>NW_004798001.1:260417-264366 GCF_000002075.1 Aplysia californica | reverse complement strand
TCCGTAAAGAGTCTTAAAACCGCAATCCAATTTGAGAAAAAAGTTTCGATTCCAGGTATATATGGCGGCCTTAGGCCCTATTGGATTTTGTTGACATGTCACAATGAATACCACACTTATCGTTCATGCAAATTGATTGTTATTTGCATGCATGTTGGCAAACATTAGATCTAAAAAATTGTCCGTTGATGTTTTCCTAAACTTAGGCTATGCCAGGGAATAGTTGAAGGAGAAGCTGAGGCAAATTTACCAAGGTTATATTTACCCTAGATCTGTAGTTAATGTATCACAATGATGGTGTCTGTAAAACAGGCTATTTTTCGCCTAGGCATTATATCGACCACTGACTTTAATTGTTTCTTCCACTGTGCAGTGCTTTATCTGTTACCGAAACTCTTACAAATTGTCCAGTCCTTATAAGCTTGTTGTTTTAAAGATACCGTACTTTCCCCCCTAACTAAACATTAACGTTCCTTTGAATAAACACTGGTTAAAGAGGACCCCATTACCTCATCGGAATCCCTAGCAACGATTAGATGTGTACTTGTTACTAATGTAATCATATCGCAAGGGAAGTGACTCTGAATTGTTCTTTCGTGTGTTGACATGGGGAGCCGCTGGCAAAGACTGCGAGAATGAGTTTTATATTCGTTTGATATTTAGAACTGCGAACTCAAAAAAGTTTCTGAAAAGGTGAGGATATGATAATGCATTCACTTGTGCTGTGAAAGGATTCTTTTACTTGGCCTTGGGTGGCTCAGGCTATAAACACAAGCTGCAGACTCGCAAACTCTCACTTTTACCTTTACTTGACTGATACTGAAGACTGAAGACTAAATTTACAGGTAACCTATTGTTGGCCTAACTGATACAGGTGAATGAGTTTCACTTAGATCTAGATCTAAATCTAGATCTATATGTAGATCTAGATTTTACATTTGTAGTTAATAATTCGAGTCAAATTGAAAACATTTTCATTCTGGTGATCGACAAATGAATTGAAATTGCTCTTCTATCTGAGTCATAATTAGGTCTAGAATCTAGACCAGAATCTATAGAGATGTATAGACTATAGATCAACGCCTTAAAAAAGCCTCATGTTCATTTGCCTTGCTTTTGGTGAAAAAAATATCCATCTATGCTATATTGTTTGTTTTGGTTAGTGTTTTATGGCGCTTGCAACTGCATTAGGCATTTGAGCACGCGGGACACATTAAATTTTTTCAGTTGGTCGGAAATTTTGAATTTTGCGCGGGTAGAGGCCGAAGCCAACTTTTATCAATTTTAGACCTCTAAGGGATCTTTGATGTGCACACGGCCCTCCGAGATTTTTCGCCCTTGTCCGAGAAGGCTAGAATCTAGGTGTAGATCTTTCCTACCAGAAGATCGCTGGGGTGTGGCTGAAAGATTAAGGAGGAGCAGGAGTGATAGTAGAAAGGCTGAAGAAAGTCGAGTCAGGAGCCCATGAGAGGAGCCCAGAGGAGGGGGCAAAGAAGGTGTGGGGGTGGGGGCAGAAAGAGGAGATGAAAGCAGGTGACAGAACATTGCCTGAGAGTTTTTTTAAAATTGTTCGGGGAGGGGAGATGCAGGGAACCAAGGGGGCTTCTTCCTAAAATTTGTCCCATAATTTGATGCTTGACAATTACAGTTGATATTTTCTTTAATGTTTTGGCCCTATCATAATTTGCACAAAACAATTGTTTATCCTGAGGAAAGGTAGTCAACTGAGCCAATTACTTGAATTCTTCAAATCTGAATAAAACTTTGGAAAGTGGAATGTTTGACTCTTTGGTCTCAAATTCTGCACTGCTGTCCCTCCCCTCTTTGCGTACCATTTTTTCTTTAAAAAAGAATATGTTGACTGTTTGATTAGTGAGGTGTAGGACTCCACCATAAATATTATGCCATTTAATATAGTGATGTATGACACAGTCTGGCTTGGAGCACTCACTGTTTTTGTGGTTTGCTTTTTATTTTTTTTATTTGAATTTATGCACATTTACTATTCTTATTTTTGTAAAACATATTTCTCAGGAATCATCATCCATCGATGTCGGTATGGGCTGTGGACAATCCAAGAACCATCCACCGTAAGTGTCTATAGTTGTGTTTCATATCAGTTTGAAGCTTGTGGGTGTGTTTTTTTTTCAAGCTGACCAAGTGACACGCACGTTAATGTGATTCAGACTTCACAAATTAAAGACAAAGGTAACAGTTTCAGACCTAGAGTTATTTTGCTTGATAAATTTCAGGTGGAATTTGTTGTGATTGCTTCTGTCTTTATTAGTAGTTAGAAAGCTGTCTTCTATGACTTCAATGGGATTTTTAAAGTACAGGTTGATCCAAAAAAAAACTTGACTCCTTCTTTTTTTGAAGATCTCTCACACAGATTGTTCTAGAATTATGTAATTGTGAGGCAGCGTGGTGGATTCAGGCTCTCGTCAAAATAATCAAAGTGCAGAAACTTGCATTTTTCCGCAGGTTTGTGAATTTTTATCAACTTTTTTTTTTTTGCACAACACCTTTCATGCGTATTAAAGAACTTTCTCTGTTGATTCTTCTGAAAAACGTTGATTAAAGACACAAAAAATGTAAATTAACAGTTACCACGGACTCTTAAGCTAAGGAAATAACTAATCTTTGGCGGCCATTTTCTCACGAATTTTACCTCTGAAAACAGGTGACCTCCACCTCCTTCATTTGCATATATCTTGACTTGTATAGAAGATAAATGGATATTGTTTTCTTCCAAATAAAGACAAGTGAACAAGCTTTAAGATGATATCAATAACTCTACATGCCCCAAAATTGACGAGAGCCTGATTCCACCACGCTGCCTCACAAATGTTAGCCAACAGGACCGGGTGAAGGAAAAACTAGAGGTGTACGTGTACAGATGATTATGCTCACTTTCCTATTCATCTATGTCTGGTCCAGCACCTCCACTGAAAAACAACCAACAGCTGAGTCAGGCCAAGACAGAGACAGAGTGCAGGATGAGGAGGTCAAAGGTCAGCAGTCTCAAGATGCGGGTGCTGAAAATGAACCAAGTAAGAACCCTAAAATGTCCAGTTCTTTCTTAGTAATTCTATTTGATCCTTGATGAATCTAATTACGAACAGATTCTCTAGAATATCTGGGATTTGGAACAGCACTCTTTCTTTTTTCTCTCTTTTTTTCATGTACCAGTAATGTGTCCAGGATGAAGGAGACATATGAAATACAGAATTGCACATTTAATATAGGCCCTTGTTGAGAAATAACAGTGTTTGTGTATGGGTTTGCAAGTGTGTATATATTTGGGTTTGTTTTTGTGTGTTTGTGTTTGTATATTGTGTGTGTTTGTGTGTGTCGAGGTGTTTGGGGGTGAGGAGGTAAGGCAAGTGCTACTCTCCCATCCCCCACTTACAACCCCTCCCCCCTAGCCTGGCCCTCCCCTTCCTCCCTTTCTCACATGTCATGACACAAATGATCTAAAACTGAGTGTGTTGATGTGAGTGTTAAACATCTCCAATTACAACTACAATAACCATTTCAGCTTCAATAAAAAATGAGACTAAAACCAACGCCGAGTCTTCATCATCCCAAGATGCAGCCCCTCCACCTCCGTCATCATCGAAAGAGGAGACTAAGACTAGCGCTCAAGCCTCTTCCTCTCATGGAGCAGTCCCTGGGTCTGAGCCTCCTCCACCTCATCCCTCAAGCTCAGCTCAAGAACAGAAAACAGCAGCCCAGCTTGCATCAAAAGACGCTTTAGCAAAGTATAATGAAATGTTGAAAAAGCAGGTAAGCCATTGCATTGACCTTCTGTTTGCGTAACTCTTCTGTGTAACTGATATGATGTTTATTAAATCTTGAGAAAGAACAGAAAGAGCTGGGGACGTTTCTTTTTAGGTGTGGCTCAAGGCAGAAAGGTGGTGTGCGTGAGAGAGAGAGAGAGAGAGAGAGA
>NW_004798001.1:251800-260280 GCF_000002075.1 Aplysia californica | reverse complement strand
AGACAGACAGACAGACAGACAGACAGACAGACAGACAGACAGACAGACAGACAGAATGTTTATTATTGTTACACACAATATTATGATAAGATAAGATAATACTTTATTATCCCAGAGGAAAACTTTTCTTGGCTGTACAGAACAGTAAAAACACATGCAGGCGTACATGAAAATTTGAATTATATATATTACTCTCATTAAAATTCAATGTGAAAAGAGGAGTAAAGCTGACCCAATGTACATATGACATCTGATGCATCATTCAGCCTAGGCCATGGAGGAATTTAATTACAGGACCTTTGGAGTTATACAAATACATACTCTAAAGAGCAATACACATCTATGCTTATTCCAACAGTAGCCATATGCTAGATGGTATAAAACTTTGTTTATATCTTTCTTTCTTTATTTTTAGAGGTACGTATCTGCCGCTGCGTGGTCTGACAATTTGTGTGGAAAAGGGGTGTGATGGGTCGTTTATAATGTTTTTTGTCTCTTTTATACTTGTGGTGTTATACATTTCATCAATTCTAGTAAAATCATATCCAGAAATCTTGCTGGCTTTCATAATGGTTCTGTCAAATTTTTCTTTATCTTTCACCCAACTTCCCCAGCCCAGCAGCAAATATAAAATTATAGCACGCTTTCAATCATAGAATGGTAGAATAGGGACTTAATCTCATTATCCACACGGAAACTTTTAAATTTCTTTAAAAGGAATATTCTTTGATTTACTTTTTTATACACAAGAGCAGCGTAGGGATGCCAGTCAAGTTTGAATTGTTATACCAAGATGCTTGTGAGAGCTTACCACCTCCACCCCCTCATCTTTAATAAACAGTGGTTGCAATTGGTCTTTTTTTACTCTAAAGTCTACTATTAATTCCTTTGTCTTTTTAACATTTAGTAAAAGGAAGTGGTTATCTCATCAATTTGTAAATACATTTACAGCATTATCCCGGTATTCATTCTCATTTGTTGTTATAAGGCCTTGTAGATGTGAAATCATTCGCAAATTTATTAGTTTGATATTTTGTTATCAAAAGTACAGTCGTTGGTGTAGAGCATAACCAAGAAAGGGGAGATTACATAACCTTGGGGGCACCTCGGTGTTCGTGAATATTAGGTCGGATTTTACACTATTTAATTTTGCATTTTGAGGTCGATTGGTTAAGAACTCAATAATCCAAGCTATAATGTTCTTGTTTATGTTCTTGTTAATTAATTTTGAAACCATTATGTGAGGTTGGATTGTGTTGAAAGCGGATGAAAAATCAGCAAAAAGTATCCTGCAGTAATTTCTTGGTGTGTCTTTGTGTTCGTTCACATACTCACACACTCCCCCGGCTCGTTCTTTTTTAGAGTCTATCATTCTGTCATAACGTACTAGATGGAATCCGTCAATGTCCACACTGTTGGTAGAAATACTGTCCTTGAACCACGTCTTGATAAAACAAATAAGTGAGGCCTCTCTATACTCGTGCATAAACCTAACATTTGCACAGAGTTCATTCATTTGATTATTTAATGACCCTGCATTACCAGTTACGATTGTAGGTACAAATGGTTTAAAAATGATTTTCCTTGCTCTGAAACTTATTCCTCCCTTCCTTCCCCGTTTACGTGGTCTCTATTCATGGGGTAGATTGACATTGAAAACACTTTTTTTGCCTGCCGGTCTTAGGCGTTTTAACATCGCTGAACTGTATAAGGTCTCTCTCAATGGTTGAGATTCACTCAAAACACTGCACTGATGAATTTGCACTGACATGCTAAAAACTATCAAAAATACAAGAAATATGACATAACTGAAAGACTTAAGATCCATAGTGAGAAATAAGTTATCACAAGACCATGTAAAAATTGAGTAAGTGTGAAAATGTATCCGAAATACGGAGATCTGTTAGAGCCTCGTCACCACTGAGCAGCGCTGGTAAATGGGGACACATTTTTTGTTGCCTGACTTTTCTCAATATAATACATGTATAGCCAAACCAAATCAAATGTTAATATCATTAGTAAATTTGTAAACAAGAGTTTTTATTTGTCTGTCAATTTTCAAAATGTCAGCTGGAAGTTGCCTTGGCAGAAACCTATGCAGCGTTGGCGAAACTGGCAGTTGGGAATGAACCACCATATGTTGCCCAGATCCTTAAAGGGGATGTGTCTGCCGAGTGCCCTTCAGTCGCAAAACTAGTTCGCATCTTTGTCAGCAGCACTTTCACAGGTGAGTTTTTGTAGAATGAGTGTAATGATTGCATATGTTTTACGTCCGCATCAACACAATTTAGATAATTTTGGCATGTGGTTGGCGGGCGCTGTGGTGTGGTTTGCAACTTCTCTTCCATCAAACAGCTATCTTCCTCAGCTCAGCTCCACTCCTCTTTTCTTTTTGGTATGTTTCTCTCAAGTAACACCTCTACTCTTTGGCAATTATGTGACCAATTTGTGTTGCATGTGCTGTAAAACTCTATTAACTCTTAATAGACAATTTCGTAGTTGGACTGTTAGGATCCTGCCTCTCAGGGCCAACAGAGGCTTAGTTGAATATAGCATTCTAGAACATAGACTGAGATACTGGGTTTAATATTTTCCCCACCCTGTGTCTTCCTTGTTTGATGATTGTAACATTTATGTTAAGATTGATATCTACAGAAAAGCTACGCTATCTAGGGTTAGAATGTTCAATGAGACATGACCTCCAATTTTTGTGCACTCACAACTTATGAACAAAAAAATGGTCAGAATTTCATGTTTGCTTGAAGCTTGAATGTTGGATGTTCCCTAAAGGAAGGATACCACTAATGAAAAACCAAGATAAAAAAAAATGACTTAAAATTCTTTAAACCCTTAGATTTTTCCAGTTTCCCAGAGTTTTTTCTACAGTCACCTAAACCTGGTGCACTTTGTCTCATTATTCATTATTACCCCAAAAGCTTTCCACCAAATTCTAAGTGGCTGATACAAAGGCTTAGTCATTATTAAAAAACTTGGATCGGAATGATTCCAAAAAACAAGAAAAAACTAGCACTGAATGAAGCGAAACAGTTGTCACTAGTATCGGATGCCAATGGTGAACAGGGTTCTTACTGCCTTATGCTCCCAACGTCCCGATGGGGTTTAAAGAGTTAAAATCTCCATACGTGATACGTATTTGCACCCCAATCCATGATTTATATAATTTAGGAGGCGGGTTTACCAACCCAGGCTGAGAGGGATACAGTATATGTTTACCAACCCATGCTGAGAGGGATACAGTATACGTTACCCACCCATGCTGAGAGGGATACAGTACACCAGCACAAAACTCGGCTGTCCTGCTTACGACAGCAAATCACTTTACCGCTTCACCACTGACGGCGGTACTTGGATGCAGAAGTCGACTGCCAACATTACTTGACTTTCAGTTGCTTATAGTCACAGGACTACTGATAGCAGAAGTAAATATGTTTGGGTTGAGGACACTCTCTGGCCTCTGGTGACTGCCCATTTGAAAACTGACTGCCAACATTACTTGACTTTCAGTTGCTTATAGTCTCATGACTATTTAAAAGCCTGTTTTTTTTATCATTTGTTTAAAGCGATAGCTAGGTTGTCAGATCTAATTTGAATTATGGTTATAAGATGTCTTTGACAATGACTGCTTATGCAATATTTGTGTTATATTATATTAAAAGTGAAATGATTGCTTGTTAGCTTAGTGAGGGCTTTTAGTGTCTGTTTCAATAATGCTGTTTTATTCTAACATATCACGGTAGTGTACTAGTGATATTACATCTTCAGAGTGTTTTGATTCAGCATAATGTAATATAACAATATAAGAGCTTTTTAAATTTTTAAATTTTAAAATATTTTTTTGGAGGGGGTCGGAAAGGCCCAGTTGTAGTAGTTTGGCATAGTAGTTATAGTAGTGTTACTTTGATTGTTTGAGAATGAATCTTAATATATTCACAGACACAAGGCATGAAAGGAACTGGCTGATGGAAAAAGTCTACCCTAAGCTGAAAGCTTTTTGCCAGTCAAAAGGCTATGATTTTCAGGTACTGTAAAAATACAGTAGAGCAGTAAGGATGTGGGCCTCTGTAAGAATGGTCTAAAATAAGGACAAGTTTAATTTTGTTTGAAAAACCATTTGGAAACCCTCTTGCATGATTTCTAGATACAGTACAAGTTTATTGAGCTTAAATTACAAAGTACAACATTGGTGCAAAATTATATTATCCATTTTCTTGCTCACTTTACTCTTGCGGAGTCTTTCTTGAAAGTAGTTATTAATCTCAGACTTATTTGGTTTGCAAGTATTATTGTCCATGTATGTTTTAAAATTTTTATCAGCTTGCAGATGTGAGATAGGTCATTCCTTGTGTATTTTTAACTAATTTCATTTGATCAATTTGTAGTTATAAAATCTATAGGGCATCAACCATAGTATAACATGGATAGCACGAATTCGTCAGAGCCGGCCTTAGTAGTTCGAGGGATTCGTAGTTCGAGGGACACGTGAACAGTGTTATGGCATCGACTGTGTCAGAGAATCAAGGGAAGCAACAAAGATTACTACTTTAGTGCCCTTTGATGAGTGAGTGCGGTAGAAATTAGTTAGTGCGGGTAGTACGACCCTTTTCCCTTCCTCCGGCGTGTCCAGCGATGAACGTGATGGTGATGAGGAGCAGTAGCGGGGTAGACTGGAAGTGTTTGCTGTGTTTTGTTTCTAGTTGAAATTGAAGCCATGATGAAATGAAAAATGGGGTACTCCGTGATGTGTGTGTCATGTGTGTTTGTGTGTGTGTGTGTGCTCGCGTGCTCATGAATGTCGAGCAGCGCACTAAAAATCACACAGCTAGCTACTTCGACTGTGGAATTGGGAAGGTCGTATTTAACCGGTCTTGCCTTTTTCCTTTCAACACAAAAAATTATTATTATTATTTTGTTTTAAGTGCACCCAAAGGACATTGACTTCAGACCTCTTCGGTAGCGTAATTAGTTTGACTGTCTTTGCGTAGTTTTCTTACAAAGGTAAAGATGAAAAAAAACGGGGCCGCGACGCACAGCTTGACGGATGAGTGATTTCGAGTCCTCTGTGTTTGACCTATCTGTGTTATACTATATATATTATATATATATATATCTAAAAATTGATTAGGTTGTAGATGTGGGATGGGATATTTATGGCATATTTTTGTTTCTTCATCAAGGTACAGATATGAAATAGGAAATCCATCGAATACACCTTGTTTCTTCTTTAGATTACACTTATGAAATGGAGAATTTGTCGTACATTTATTGTTTCCTTAGTCAGGTTGAACATATATAAGATCGGGAATGGGAAATCCCACTCCTATTGATAATAAAAATAATAATAATAATAATAATAATAATAATAATAATAATAATAATGATAATTGCTTTTATAAAGCTCGTATCCATGCTCTACAGCATACTCTATGTGCTTTATAATTCATTCCTCAGGTTGTAGATATGAGATGGGGGATCCGTGACGAAGCACAAGATGATCACATGACCACTGAAATCTGTCTGAGAGAAGTAGAGCTCTGCAAGAAGCAATCAACTGGACCCTGCTTTATGGTAAGAGTGAGCAGTATCCATTTGGGACACAGTAATGCTGCTGAGATTTAATTTTTTTTCCGTCTAACATTCTTGCAATCAAATTCTGCTACGGAAGAGATCCGGAAGTCAGCCATGAACGAGTGGCAACAGAAGAATAATAAGAAGCATTCATTTTCAGGTAGTTCAGCAGTCAGCATTGCTTATTTGAATTGGTCTCATGTTGCTTGCAATTGGCTTCTATTGTTTGGCAGTTAGGTGTTTCATCGTCAAGTGCAAAAGATGTGAGTTTGATTCCACATTGAGAGGTTTTAATTATCAAGTTTCTTCATCTGTCTGCTGGGTAGATGTATCCCTCTCAGCGCTGGTTGACCTATACAGGCAGGGTCAAATCAGCCCGCCTCATAAATGGTCTTAATTGTGTTGATTGGGACGTGAAACTTTTTCATCTACAACTACTAGTGGTTAAATGGTTGAAAATCTCAAAGGTTCCCCGTGCATGTCAGTGACACTGCATGACAATTCAAAGTAAATGTCAGTTTGAAAAAGAAATTCAAAATTAGTTCCTTCTCAGAACGGAAGAAACTCTCATTAGTATTCAGTGCAAATAGGAAATAGTGACAAGTGGCTTAAGAATATCTTGTCTTTTTCTAAGATACAAGGGAGCACTTCGGTGTACATGCTGATAATGAGTGGCATCATGGTGAAACCAGGCGCCTTTCAAAATAATGAAATTGAATAAAACAATATTTGTCCACCCTTTGTGCCACAAGGCCACTCATATTGTTTTGTGCCACAAGGCCACTCATATTGTTTTGTGCCACAAGGCCACTCATATTTTTTTTGTGCCACAAGGCCACTCATACTGTTTCTACAAACAATCATCGGTAAAACTCCTTTGTTTTTAATGCCTTGAGTCATTTTTGAAATTGTGGGTGTGAATTGGCCACTAATTCCTTTATGACCAGCTGTCCTGAGGCCGGCAGTTCAGTCAGGACCATGACTGCTGCCTGCTATGCATTCTGATCCCCACCCCCTCACTTCCTTTGCCCCCTCCTCTGGGTGCCTGACTCTTTCTGCAGCCTTTCTACTTCTTCTCCATGGCTTCTTCTTACTGTTGTCTTTCAGCCACACCCCTGATCTTATGGTAGGTAAGATCTAAATCTAGTCTTCCCGGACAAGGGCGAAAAATCTTGGAGGTCCTTTGTGCAAGTTGCACATGTTAAAGATCCTTTGTAGGTCCAAAATCTATGAGAGTAGGCTTCGGCCTCCTCCTAGGCAAAATTCTAAATTTCCTACCAACTGAAAATGTTTGGTGTGTCCCGCCACGCTCATACAGTTATACAGTTGCGAGCGCCGTAGAACACTTACTAAAAAAAACCATTAACCCCCCCGCCCCCAACAAAAACTCAGAAACTCTGTTTGCCTGGATCCACTCTTGAGCTGTTGTTTTTGTCAACGATCCTGAAACTCTCAGGCTCTCATACGACCTGATTGTGTTTCAAGTGCCATAAAACGCTTACTAAAACTTTTCTATAAAAGAAACTCTCGAACTGTCTAAAGGCTAAATATTTGTTCCACTTGTATTAGAACATGGTTTTTATTCCCTCCAGTCCCTGATGTCTCACAAGTATGGCTACAGAGACTTCCCACGAGAAGTTCAAGCTGAAGAGTTTGAGAAGCTTCTTGAGGGTGTGCAGGATGAGGAAGCGAAGGAGCTGCTCAGCAGGTGCATTGTGTTATAAACGTATCTATTATCTATTTGTGGTGGCCGAATTTTGCCATTCAAAAGGCTTTTTAATGGCTGCATCTATTGACATGCAGTTTTCGCCTAAAGATTTAAAAAAATATTCTCCAGATCATGACGCCCTTCATTTTTGCAGTTTTGAGACAGTTTTGCTGCAAAAAGCTAAGATTCTTTATTTCCCCGATCGTTTTTGTAGGCCGAAGCTTCCGCTGTCTCTGTAATTTTAGAAAATCCGCCTTTTTTGTTTATTTCAAATCATACTTCCGTTCGATCACTATTTTGAGTGTGCGACCCGTATAGATCTAGCCTGATGTTTTCTTTCTTTAGTTGGTGCTAAATTCGACTGTGATCCTTTCGTTTAATACCCATCATCGCTTTTTCTGGACTCCTTTGTCAAATTCTTTTTCTTGCTACTGGGAACAATCAACACGATTCTGTCTCAATCCGTTCATCGAACGAGGGCCCAGCTAGTTTTTTAAAAATTGATACATATTTGTGCCCCCTTTGACTCAATTTAGATAATTTCGGGGGCAAGCTTTTACAACATTGGTGGATGGCGTGTGCTCTGGTGTGGTTTGCTCCTTCTAACTATCAAACATTTATGCTCCTTATCTTTTCTCCTTTTTTTGGTTTGTTTCTCTCTTGTAGCAGCTCTGATCGTCTGCACTTATATATGACCTAATTGTGTTGCAAGCGCTGTAAAATTCTTACTAAAACCACCACTTTAACTTTTAAAGTCGAGGACATCCTTTGCTGATTGGGATAGAACAAGATAGGCCTACTTGATAATAAACTCCCCTATTTAGGAATCCAACTCTCATCTTCTGCTTGCAGTGGCAAAGAGCCTGATCGTTACACAGCAGATTCTAGTGAGCTGCATAATACATCACCCAGTTCTTTATTTTTCAACATTTTTACTACTCTCAAAACATATTGTTGTATTGTAGAGATCCAGTCATTAGGTAGCCTATACAATAATGAACTGGGATGAATTCCCTTTTTATATTTTAGTTTGTGTCTCTTTATCCCAGAAGTGTCCATACCATGCTGGAAAGTTTTTAAACATTTCGGGTAAATTTGCTCTGGTTAGTGGGTGGTTGACGGATGCTCAGGTGTGGTTCGCTTCTTCTTTCCTATGAAACATCTATCGTCCTTATCTTCCCATCTT
>NW_004798001.1:249508-251700 GCF_000002075.1 Aplysia californica | reverse complement strand
GAGGGATTCGTAGTTCGAGGGATACGTAAACAGTGTTATGGCATCGACTGTGTCAGAGTATCAAGGGAAGCAACAAAAATTACTACTTTAGTGAAATGAAAAATGGGGTACTCCATGATGTGTGCGTCATGTGTGTTTGTGTGTGTGTGTGTGCTCGCGTGCACATGAGTGTCGAGCAGCGCATTGAAAATCGCACATCTAGCTACTTCGACTGTGGAACGGGGAAGGTCGTATTTTACCTGTCTTGCCTTTTTCCTTTCAACAAAAAAAAAATATTATTATTATTTTGTTTTAAGTGCACCCAAAGGACATTGACTTCAGACCTCTTCGGGGGCGTAATTAGTTTGACTGTCTTTGCGTAGTTTTTTTTACAAAGATAAAGATGAAAAAAAACGGGGCCGCGAGCACAGCTCGACGGATGCGTGATTTCGAGTCCTCTGTTATTGACCTCTCCGTGTTATACATTTACATATATATATATATATATATATATATATATATATATATATAAATATATATATATATATATATATATATATATATAAATTAGTTAGATTGTAGATGTGGGATGGGATATTTATGGCATATTCTTGTTTCTTCATCAAGGTGCAGATATGAAATGTTAAATCCATCAAATACAACTTATTTCTTCTTTAGATTAGACGTATGAGATGGAGAATTTGTCGTACATTTATTGTTTCCTTAGTTAGGTTGAACATATATAAGATCAGGAATGGGAAATCCCACTCCTATTGAGAATAAAAGTGATAATAATAATAATAATAATAATAATAATAATAATAATAATGATAATTGCTTTCATAAAGCTCGTATCCATGCTCTACAGCATACTCTATGTGCTTTATAATTCATTCCTCAGGTTGTAGATATGAGATGGGGTATCCGTGATGAAGCACAAGATGATCACATGACCACTGAAATCTGTCTGAAAGAAGTAGAGCTCTGCAAGAAGCAATCAACTGGACCCTGCTTTATGGTAAGAGTGAGCAGTATATCCGTTTGGGACACAGTAATGCAGCTGAGATTTAATTTTTTTTCCGTCTAACATTCTTGCAATCAAATTCTGCTACGGAAGAGACAATAATAATAATAATAAATAGCATTTGTATAGCGCATATCCCCGCTCAACAGCAGGCTCTATGCGCTTTACACTATATTATTACCCCAGCAAACCATAGAACACTCCGAAACATTCTCAGCTTCCGCAGAAGCATACAGTGCAAGCAGCGGATTTCACGCGCTCAAACACTATCAAACTGACAAGATCTTTCTCTGTCTATAGCTGGGTACCCATTTCCACCTGGATGAAGTGAGGAAAATTTATGCAAAGTGCCTTTCCCAAGGACACAATGTCGGGCCCCTGACGGGATTCGAACCCACGACCTTACGGTTGCGAGTCCGAGAGCCTAACCACTAGGCCACCGACGCCACAGATTAGGAAGTCAGCCATGAACGAGTGGCAACAGAAGAATAATAAGAAGCATTTATCTTTAGGTAGTTCAGCAACCAGCATTGCTAATTTGAATTGGTCTCATGTTGCTTGCAATTATTGGCTTCTATGGTTTGGCAGTTAGGTGTTTCACCATCAAGTGCAAAAGATGTGAGTTTGATTCCACATTGAGAGGTTTTAATTATCAAGTTTCTTCATCTGTCTGCTAGGTAGATGTATCCCTCTCAGCGCTGGTTGACCTATACAGGCAGGGTCAAATCAGCCTGCCTCATAAATGGTCTTAATTGTGTTGATTGGGATGTGAAACTTTTTCATCTACAACTACTAATGGTTAAATGGTTGAAAATCTCAAAGGTTCCCCATGCATGTTAGTGACACTGCATGACAATTCAAAGTAAATGTCAGTTTAAAAAAGAAATTCAAAATTAGTTCCTTCTCAGAACTGAAGAAATTCTCGTTAGTATTCTGTGCAAATAGGAAATAATGACAAGTGGCTTGAGAATATCTTTTCTTTTTCTAAGATATAAGGGAGCACTTAGGTGTACATGCAGATAATGAGTGGCATCATGGTGAAACCAGGCGCCTTTCAAAATAATGAAATTGAATAAACCAATATTTGTCCACCCTTTGTGCCACAAGGCCACTCATATTGTTTCTACAAACAATCATTGATAAAACTCCTTTGTTTTTAATGCCTTGAGTCAATTTTGAAATTGTAGGT
>NW_004798001.1:244570-247889 GCF_000002075.1 Aplysia californica | reverse complement strand
TAGTGAGCTGCATAATACATCACCCAGTTCTTTATTTTTCAACATTTTTTACTACTCTCAAAACATATTGTTGTATTGTAGAGATCCAGTCATTAGGTAGCCTATACAATAATGAACTGGGATGAATTCCCTTTTTATATTTTAGTTTGTGTCTCTTTATCCCAGAAGTGTCCATACCATAATGGAAAGTTTTTTAAGATTTCGGGTAAATTTGCTCTGGTTAGTGGGTGGTTGGCGGGTTCTCTGGTGTGGTTTGCTTCTTCTTTCCTATGAAACATGTATCGTCCTTATCTTCCCATCTTTTTTAAAATGTTTGTTACTCTCTGGTAACACTTCTAATCTTCTGGCACTCATATGACCATATGCAGTTGCGAGCGTCGTAAAACCTCTACTAAATCAAAAACTGCTCTGGTTATTTGAGAGTGGGCTTGCGGTCAGTAAAAAGATCACAAGAACACATTTGATCTCTCCTCTGTTGAATTGTTCATGTTACATTAATAAACCTGTGTTTCTAAACTAAGCTGTTTTCTGGCTCTTTTGAGCAAGTTTTTGGTGTTTTCATATTTCATATCGCTCAATGTGATGAGCATTTTTCCTTGATGACTTTGGGTGTATCAGAGTGACTTTTTTTTTCAGGTGGTGTGTTGTGCTGTTACACTTTTTTCCTTGAAGAAGTTATACATTTGTGAGGCATCGTGGTGGAATCAGGCTCTCGTCAATTTTGGGGCACATCAAGTTATTGGTATCATCTTAAAGCTTGTTCACTTGTCTTTATTTGGATGAAAAAATATCCGTTTATCTTAAATACAAGTCGAGATATTTGAGAATGAAGGAGGTGGGGGGTCACCTGTTTGCAGAGGTAAAATTAGTGAGAAAATGGCTGTCAAAGATTACTTATTTCCATAGCTTAAGAGTCCGTGGTAACTGAAAATTTACATCTTTTGTGCCTTTAATCAACGTTTTTCAGAAAAATCCACACAGAAATGAGTTCTTTAATGGGCATGACAGGTGCTGAGCCCAAAAACAAAAATTTGATAAAAATTCATAAACTCGCAAAAAAATGCAAATTTCTTCACTTTGATTATTTTGACGAGAGCCTGATTCCACCCCGCTGCCTCACATTTGTGTGTCTTTTCCTCTTTTAATTTGTTTGTTTAGATCTTCACCTCGTTTCGTTTCTTATTCTGATATCCAAACACAGATGGTTCCTACGTGATGACAATGCTGTTCCCGCTACGTATGTGCTACAACCAATCAGTTCCTTGCTGCCTGACTCAAATTCTGATGTGGAAGAGATTCGGAAGTCAGCCATGAACGAGTGGCACAAGAAGAATAATAAGATGCATTCATCTTTAGCTAGTTCAGCAGTCAGCATTTTGGATCCAGAGCGGGCCCAAGTCTACCTTCGATCTGGTAATGGACTGTTCTAAATGTGAGGCAGCGGGGTGGAATCAGGCTCTTGTAAAAAATAATCAAAGTGAAGAAACTTGCTTTTTTTTGCGGGTTTGTGAATTTTTATCAAATTTTTGGCTTTGGGCTCAACACCTGTCATGCTGGTTAAAGAACTCATTTCTGTGTGGATTTTTCTGAAAAACGTTGATTAAAGGCACAAAAGATGTAAATTTTCAGTTACCACGGACTCTTAAGCTATGGAAATAAGTAATCTTTCACGGCCATTTTCTCACTAATTTTACCTCCGCAAACAGGTGACCCCCACCTACTTCATTCTCAAATATCTCGACTTGTATTTAAGATAAACGGATATTTTTTCATCCAAATAAAGACAAGTGAACAAGCTTTAAGATGATACCAATAACTCGATGTGCTCAAAAATTGACGAGAGCCTGATTCCACCACGATGCCTCACAAATGTCCCTCTAGCATTAATTTTTATCTGTTGACAGATAATTGAAAAGATTTGCTGCCGTAATGTAACTGTTTTATCTTGAATTAACCTGATCTGAGGCCAGCAGTGAATTTACTGTTTCTCAGATTGTTTTTTGTGGCTGGGTTTGTGTGATTGTATCCTTTTTTTTTCTGCTTCTGTGTCTATGTTATATTCTGTCAGGTTGTCTTCCCTTTATTTAACTCATTGATTCCGGATTGCCACTTACGTGGCATTTTTGGTATTGTATTTAACTGATTGCTTCT
Source organism: Aplysia californica (assembly GCF_000002075.1). NCBI lineage: Eukaryota > Metazoa > Mollusca > Gastropoda > Aplysiida > Aplysiidae > Aplysia > Aplysia californica. Next base: position 245,738 of record NW_004798001.1, on the reverse strand, counting down.
TAACTGGCGTTTTGGGGTAATAATTTCATAAACCCAAGATCTACACCTGGTCCTGTGTTATATTTATACTACTTATTTTCACCCATATTGTGGTTCCTTGTTCAATTACAAATGGTTTAAATACTCCAACCAACAAATCTATCAAAGTTTTACTGAATTATACACTCTTCACCACCTAAATTTGGGTATGTAAAATTGTGAAATCCTTTACATACTGAACGAGTTGAAGTATTGTTTGTTTGATTGAAAATCCTATCCTCTCTGTTTTGATTAAGTTATTCTGAAAGTTAAGTTTTTGATGCAATAAATTTGAATGTAAACCCATAACTTTTTCTCTCTTATCATATTTGTAACCATCTACCTGACAGTAGTATTTTTAAAGTTGGTTGCTCATGAAAAATAAAGATCAGTAACCTTAAGCAAGTATTTGCTTTTAGAACTTTGTAATTCAGGACTTGCTTCATATATGAGCAGCTAGTCTTTCTCTGCATTTGCCTGGCTTATAGGATATATCAGACCAACATGTTTTTTTGAGGTAGTATTTATTTGTTGTACAAAATCTGAAATATTTTTCATAAGAATAGTGATATAGTGGAGTGATTCATATCATAAGAATAGCTTGATAAGGAAGTAAAACACAAATGTTAGGCATCGTGGTGGATTCAGGCTCTCGTCAAAATGATCAGCTGAAGAAACTTGCATTTTTCCGCAGGTTTGTGAATTTTTATCAAATTTTTGTTTTTTAGTTCAACACCTTTCATGCCCGTTAAAGAACTAATTTCTGTGTGGATTTTTCTGATAAGCGATTATTAAAGGCACAAAAATGTAAATTTTCATTTACCATGGACTCTTACGCTAAGGAAATAACTAATCTTTGGCGGCCATTTTCTCACTAATTTTACATCTGAAAACAGGTGACCCCTACCTCCTTCTTTCGCAAATATCTCGACTTGTATTCAAGATAAATGTATATGTTTTCCATCCAAATAAAGACAAGTGAATAAGCTTTATGATGATACCAATAACTCTACATGCCCAAAAATTGATGAGAGCCTGATTCCACCGCGCATCACAAATAAATTTCTTTGTTTTCATTGCTACGGTATATTTGTACGATGAAAACTATCACCGTGTCTGTTGTTGAAGCTCTTTTAAAACACAAGTTTTT
>NW_004798001.1:223048-244470 GCF_000002075.1 Aplysia californica | reverse complement strand
CCTTCATTCTCAAATATCTCGACTTGTATTTAAGATAAACGGATATTTTTTCATCCAAATAAAGACAAGTGAACAAGCTTTAAGATGATACCAATAACTCGATGTGCTCAAAAATTGACGAGAGCCTGATTCCACCACGATGCCTCACAAATGTCCCTCTAGCATTAATTTTTATCTGTTGACAGATAATTGAAAAGATTTGCTGCCGTAATGTAACTGTATTATCCTGAATTAACCTGATCTGAGGCCAGCAGTGAATTTACTGTTTCTCAGATTGTTTTTTGTGGATGGGTTTGTGTGATTGTAGGCTTTTTTTTCTGCTTCTGTGTCTATGTTATATTCTGTCAGGTTGTCTTCTCTTTATTTAACTCATTGATTCCGGATTGCCACTTATATGGCAATTTTGGTATTGCATTTAACTGATTGCTTCTTAACTGGCGTTTTGGGGTAATTATTTCATAAACCCCTGGTCCTGTGTTATATTTATACTACTTATTTTCACCCATATTGTGGTTCCTTTTTTAATTACAAATGGTTTAAATACTCAAACCAACAAATCTATCAATGATTACTGAATTATACACTCTTCACCACCTAAATTTGGGTATGTAAAATTGTGAAATCCCTTACATACTGAAAGAGTTGAAGTATTGTTAGTTTGATTGAAAATCCTATCCTTTCTGTTTTGATTAAGTTATTTTGAAAGTTAAGTTTTTGATCGAGGAGAGATGCAATAAATTTGATTGTAAACCCGTAACTTTTTCTCTCTCGTCATATTTGTAACCATCTACCTCACAGTAGTATTTTTAAAGTTGGTTGCTCTTGGAAAGTAAAGATCAGTAACCTTAAGCAAGTAATTGCTTTTAGAACTTTGTAATTCAGGACTTGCTTCATAAATGTGTAGCTAGTCTTTCCCTGCATTTGCCTGGCTTATAGGATAGATCAGACCAACATGTTTTTTTGAGGTAGCATTTATTTGTGAGGTGTGCTGACAAAATGAGTTACTTCTCCGATTTTAGCCTTATAAATGGAAATTGATACATCAACTTTATAGATGGAGTTAGTACAATTTGTAAGTAGGCAAGAATAAAAGACATGGTTGACTTGAACAAAATGGTATCAATTAGAAATCTATAAATCTGACCGCAGTGTCGATTTTCGGCCGATATGTCCATTCTTGGACAGCGAGAAGTAACTCATTTTGTCAGCACACCTCACATTTGTTTTACAAATTCTGAAATATTTTTCATAAGATTTGTGATGTAGTGGAGTGATTCATGTCATAAAAATAGTTTGATAAGGAAGTAAAACACAAATAAATTTCTTTGTTTTCATTGCTACGGTATATTTGTGCGTTGAAAACTATCACCGTGTCTGTTGTTGAAGCTCTTTTAAAACCCAAGTTTTTTTGTCTCTCGCTCATTTTAGTATCAGAGACTGAAGTAGTCCATGGACTAAAAGACTTAAATGCGGACAGAATACTTTGGTTCCGACGAGTCATCACTGACATCGGTCAAGTTGATGCGGCTAAGGAAAAAGATATTCTCAGGAGGTACAAAGGTGAGATTAGTGTTCATTTTTATTCTTTTGTCAGAATGTTGTGTTTATTCACATGTTTATCCTTTTTTAGATTATTGTGCTTATATTGATATGGTTATTCTTTTTTTCAGAATTTTGTATTTATTCGCACAATAATTCTTTTTGCTATCTCAACCATTCCAATGCTTAGTTTGTTTGTATTTTAGAAGTTTTGCAAAATTTATTTTTTTTTTTCAAACCTATGTTAGGTTGCAGTCATGCTGCATGTGATGAGTTGTATCATTAGGAATTGTAAATGATGCTGTCTCTTAAGGTCTGTATATCATAGCAGATCTGTACAGGTCAACTAGTGGGTGGTTGGAGGGTGTCACGCGCATGGTAGGTCCAACTTCTTTCTCTCTCTGTCTTGTTTCTGTTTGTCTATTTTTACTCCCTTTCCTAAAGAGCTGGTATTGTGTTAATATGTATCCCCTTGTTCAAACAAAGAAACTATCAATAAAGATTTTGTCTCTTTGAAAGAATGTGACAGCTGACAAGACAGTTCACTCTACTAGGAGCTATAGTTTTTCCTACTCCTGGCTAAGTGATAACAAAGTCATAACTGATGTCGCCTGCTTTGAAACTTTGTATCGTACAGGAGATGCCTGAACTGTGTACAGAATTCCTTTTGTAATTTTTTTTTTTTTTCAATTCCAGACTTTAGGAATTGTATGACATATTAATAGATGAATGCATAGATCTAGGAATGTATTTTGAAAAAAAAAGGTCAACTTTGTTACTTTTCCTTTATGGAAAAAATGAATTTATAATTTTTTTTTTAGCCATTTGTGACGGAAAAAGAAAGGCTCATTTTTGTTTTAATTCAGTGGGTGAAATGTTCTGTCTTTCACAGCCACTAATAAATAAAATTAGATAAAATTTCTCAGGTGAGTTTTAAAATAGTGTTGCTCATAAATATTTGAACAGCTATTTTGCTTGTTACTTTTGGTTTTTGTTGAATCTGTAATGCGTTAAATTTTATTTCGGCCAGTGTGCAATTTTCTCTTGAATAATTGCAAAATTCCTTTTTATAGATGTTCCTCGTGCAGGTAATGTAGTTTACATCGAAGTTGAGTGGAGTGAGGGATGTTCGTTTCATGTAGTGATATTAAAAACTTTACACATTTTGTAGAAAAAAAATTGCACCAGTGGTTACTTTTTTTTGTCCTAATTGAAAGGGAAGAATGCCACCGGAATAGTTTTTTCCTCTAGATAAGAAATCAATTATTATATATTTTGATGGAGTGATTAAAGTTTGAGCCATATTAACCCACCCTCACATTATCACACAAAATTTATTTTTGCGTCTGAAAGCTGCGTTATTTTCAAACCATACAAGTTTCTTTAAAAAGTGTATAAATATGGCCATATTATTATTTATACCCATGTGAATAAAGATTAACTGCTTTAGAGAGAATATAAGCTGAAATTTAAACCAGGCAACAGGGCCACAGTTACTTTTTCATACTCTTCAGCTAATGGAGTTACCTTACTTAAGCGGCTATTTTCTCGCTAATTTCGCCACTGAAACAAGGCGACCTCATTTTCTTCGATCGCAACTATTTTGAATTCTATTCAAGATATATTGATATATTTATTTCATTGGAAGCAAGGCAAATAAATCAGCTTTCACATGATACCAATAAATCCACGTACCCAAAACTTGATGAGCACCTGATTCCTCTGCATCATGACACATTTGGTTATAGTTTTATTGAAAAAGTATAATAGAGATGAGAGATTCATTCCTCTTTCTTGTATTTGTTGAGCTGATATCCTGAGGGATCTATATTGGTTTTAAAAAAAATTCTAGTTTGAAAAAATGTCTGCTTGTGTGGTGTGTAATAGAAATTTGAGTTTTTGTTTTTAACAAACACTTCTATTATATTTCTGATTTTTGCACAATCTTTTTTTTTGGTACTTGTTAACCACACTCATCTCTAGTACTGATGTGGAACAAAGCTAGAAGGGTGGGATGTTTTAGCTTCTTTGAAATGACTTTCTCAAAGCCTTCTTAAGGATTAAATCAAATTTTCAGCAAAAAGATGCTTAAGTCGTTAAAAATAAAGAATGAATAATGTCGATATTCTGCTGTCTTTTTTCCTAGCCGTGCTTGATTGACTGTTTTTTTTTCCTTGTTAGTTTGATAACATTGATTGATCTTAATGATGTTTGATGTTCGCCTGATATGACCATAGAAATGAAATATTGATTAAAGGAATAAGAGTTATGTTATCAATAACTTTAGCATCAAGGAATTAAATAAGTGTTTGGAGGGAAGAAAATGCAGATGCCAGTGTAAGTGAAGGTGTAAGTGTTTGGGTTTAACGCTCCTATTAACAGCTACTGTTTTGTTATTTAAGAGGCGGATCCTTCGAATTTGACATCCGTCTCCAATAGGATTGAGCCAAATGTGATGAAGGCCTTGAGAACTAAACAAAATGACCCAAGTTCAAGAACTCCCAGTCTGGGATTCAAACAAGGGCATGATAGAACTTAGCAAACAGAGGGCCCAATGTCAGTATGAAGATACCGGGACTAATAATCGATGCACTAGAAATCATGGTCATATAAAACTTACCCTCAGTGGGCCTTGGCAGTAGGGTTCATTTTGTAAATCATGTTGTTGCTGATTTTTCCTTGAAAGATATTTGGATTCTGTAAATGTATGGATGATTTATCCGTTGGTTTATCATTGTGTTTGGGAGGGGTCGGGGGCTGTTTACTTTGGCAGTATGGGAACTGAGTTCTGTAGTGATAAATCATTTGTATTTTAAGATTTTAAAATGTAGAGCTATGGCTCACAAAAGAGTGGTCGTATAAAAAAAATGTAAACAGACATTAGGATTGTGATATTATCGTCGTTAATTTCCCTCAAAATGGATGTTCATATGATTATTCTATTCTCTCTTCTTCCCCATTCTTCTGCCCCTGGCATAAAGGAAAGTTGAAAGTTATACAGAATCTGGTTTTGAAAAATAAGTTTTTATAAAATGAAAATAATATTGCCCTAGTACTAACAAAGATATCGGGGGCTCTTGTGGCCTAGGGTTTAAGGTGTTCACCTCTCATTCAAAGGTCCGGGGTTCGAATCCGTTAGCGACAAAAATTTTCTTCTCTAAAATTATCTCCTTTCACCTCTTTCCCTGCTCTCTAGCAATGTTCTGTCATCTGCTTTCGTCTCCACTTTCTATCCCCACCCCCACACCTCCTTTGCCCCCTCTGGGCTCCTGACTCTTTCTGCAGCCTAATTTCTACTGCTACTCCTTGGCTCCTTCTTACTGTTGTCTTTCAGCCACACCACTGATCTTCTGGTTGGAAAGACGTACACCTAACCTTCTCGGACAAGGGCAAAAAACCTCGGAGGTTCCTTGTGCAAGTTGCGTGCTTTAAAGATCCCTAGGTGGTCTAAAATCGATAAGAGTAGGCTTCGGCCGTCACCCAGGCAAAATTCAAAATTTCCAACCAGCAGGCTCATATGACCTTTCGCAGTTGCAAGCACCGTAAAACACTTCCCAACCCCCCAACTTGAAAATTATAGAGAAGCAGCAGTTCTAATTCTATTCTCTGTTTGAGCAAATAAAGCGGTGGTTGTATGGCGCCTCTGGTAGATCCTAATACTTATTTCCTTTCCCTCTGTTGTTTTGTCTGTCTGCTTTGCTTCTTCCTTGTACTATACGGCCGTTATTGTGTCGATGAGCTTCTCTTTACTCAAACTCAACCTGAAAAACTTTGCAAATAAATTATGCTTTCTATGTAAAAATCTCTCAGATTTATTGGACGATACAGAGAAGAACAAGGAGTCTTCCGAATTGCTGCAGAATTTGGAGGAGAACATCATGAAGACTGCTGTGCCACAGTCCAATTTGTTTCAGTACAACGTCAAGTGGGAGCCGAATAAAGGTGACTGTTTGCTTCTTTTTTGTTGTTGTTGTATTATTAGTAAGAGTTTTATGGTGACCGTTCGCATCTTTTTTTTGCGATTTTGTTGTTGTAGGGTTTTTTGTTTGTTTTAGTAAGAGTTTTATGGTACTTGTAATGCAGTGTATTTAGGTTAGTGTTAGTAAGAGTTTTACAGCACTTGCAACACAATAGGGCCATGCAAATGCTGAAAATTAGGGTGTTACAAGAGAGTGACAAACGCACAAAGGAAGTGTTTGCTTTTTCAATTTTTTCTTATTTGAAAAAAAAATGAGCTGGGCTTATGTAATGGTTTTCTTCCATCCTTTTATAACATCCTCTAAAATGAGCTGAGACTGGTATCGGACACAAGCACGACAGCTTGTTCTTTAAAAAAGCTTTAACAATAAATGACCATAGGACAAAGTGTTCAGGTTTGTTACTTTCATTATCAGAACTTCAGTAACACTACACTCAAGTTGGTATCTTCCATTTAAAGAAAACAAGCTAACAAATATTGAGAAAAACGCGGGTCTTTATAAGTGAAAGCTGTACCTTATTGACAAGGAACCAGTAGAATGACCTTGGTGTTGTCCAGTGAAGTTATAGTGCCTGTGTACATCATTTATAGTGTATAGACAGGCATCCTTCTGACTGAAGAGGCCCATGATGTTTAATAACTTCCTTTGTCTTCTTGTTTGTTCTAATAATTTGCCATCTTTGTCTGAACTTGTACTTCTCTGTAATTCTTCCTTATGGCGAAGAGAAAGAAATCCACACTCTCTTTGATGCCATTTTATTCTTCTTAATGGTCTATGCTTGTTCTGCTGTTAGGAATTGACCCCCAGACAAATGCCAGCCACCAAGAGTACCTCACAAAGCTCTGCAAGAATGCTGAGACCCACATGATGTCTCTGCTCAAAAAAGCCTTCTCCAGTAGAGACAACGTGGCAGCACGCAACACTCTGTTCTATGAGGTCCTACAGCACACTGTTTTTCTAAAAGAAAAGTGCGCATCTTTCTACGGACGAGAGGCTCCTCTTAAGGTAAAGTGTCAGACAAAAAGGTCATATGTGTCATGATATGGTGGAATTAGATGCTTGTCAATTGTTGGGCATATGGAGTTATTCGTATAAGCTCAATGCTTGTTCTTTTTTTTTTTTGCTTTTGATGAAAATAATACTCGTTGATCTTGAATAGAAGTCGAGATGTTTGCGAATGAAGAAGGTAGTGGTTACCTGGTGTCAGAGGTAAAATTAGTGAGATAGTGGCAGTCAAAGTTTGGTGACTTCCAATACTTACGTGTCCTTAGAAACTGCAAATTTACATTGTTTTGTGCCTTTGATCAACATTTTTTCCTAAAATGTCCTCACGGAAATGTGTTTTTAAATGGATGTAAAAAATGTTTACATTGAAGATGTTTTCTCTTTCGAACAGTAATTTTACAGAGTGCTCTTTTTTTAACAGCGACCAGCTAGTTTTGCCTAGTTACCAATTATTTGATGTCTCATGCCGTTTTTGGTTTGTGTGTTTCTTTAGAAAATTGAAGAGTACTTTCGGGGCCCATCAACAGCACCTTTTGTCGTCCATGGACAGTCTGGCTGTGGCAAAACATCGATTGTTGCCATGGCAGGAAAACTGGCTCAGACAGTTTTTGAAGGGAAGGCGCTGCTTATGATCAGGTAAATATGCTGCTATGGGCTGCTGTGTAACGATTCTCCTGAAACCTTGGTACTACATTCCTTCTTTAGCTCCTAGTTTTTGTAGAGTTTTATGGATTGTGAAGCACAATAAGATCATATAAGTTTCAAAGATTAGAGGTGTTATTGGAAAGTAACAAACACAGAAAACAGAAAAGAAGGAGCCAAGGTCAGAATGATAAATGTTTGATAGGGAAAAAAAAGAAGGAGCTAATCACTCCAGAGCCCCTGCCGACCACCTGCACTCCTTCTTTGGCACCACATATATGTCCTTAGCATTTTTTCTTTCAAATAATAGTCTTTACTTGTGAAACTCAGACTTTGCAAAGACTGCCTGGAACTGTTCTCTTGAGGTTAATGAAGTTGTTGTGTATACAATTTCACATAGAAACAGAGGAGTACCACCAGCTTTTTTTCCCTTTTGAAATTCTGAAAGAAGAGTTCAACTCTTTCAATGTGTCCATCTATTGTTGAGGATAGAAGTGACTTTCTTTAGACAGGTGATTATCTGAGGCGGTGTTATTATAATGTAAAAAAGGCACAAGAGAGGAAATAGGAAGTAAACATGTGTACGGGGGATTGTCTTATACTGATGGCCGTTACACGGCTCTTCAACTCACCCGGAAACCGTTCCTTTAGCTGCTCCGTGCCAGCGGTCACTGCCACCCATGTGTTTGTCGTTAAATCAGCGGTCAGCCGTGGTCACTGCCATGACGCCAGCGTCGTGCCCCCGCCTGCCTGTGTAACGCAATTCCTCCAAATTATGGCGTCTTTCCCACCCCGATATCTCCAGATCTAAAGATGTGATATCACTACATGATCCCACATTTTAAAGCTCAGCTTTCCTTCTGCAAGGTGATATAATTTTGGTCAATCTCCATTCACAGTCTTGATTTTATTTAAATACTTTCTCAAAGACGTGTTTCTACCAAATCTGATTCCATTTTCAGTGTTGTTTAAATCTTAACGTAAATAACTTCGAAAACTGACCAACGGTTTGGATTTTTAAAAAAATCTAATTAGGATAGGTATACTGTACTAATTGTGCAAGTTTCAAGTTTGTGGTGTATTTTTTAAAATGACATTGACGTTCTCCTAGACATGTTTCTACCGAATCGGATTCCATTTCAGTGTTGTTTGAATTTAAACGTGAATAACTTCGCGAACTGACCTACAATTTCAATTCTTTACAAATCTAGTTAGGACAGGTATACTGTACGGTTGTAAGTGCTGACGCCCTGACGTGTGATGCCCGCGGTCCTAGAGTGGTATGTTTTAATAGAGAGTTGTCACATTTGATGGCTGGACTAGGGAAACCGAAACCAGATTGTGAAAAGCTGTGAATTTCCACTCAAAACTCAATATGTTTGCTTTTGGGAACAACACAAAGATGAAACAAAGTGAGTTTGAAACTTTATTCAATTTCTGACCCAATATCTTAACATTGTCAACACCGACCGCAACTATTATGCTTAAATTTAGTTAAATAAATCGTGACCCTCTATCAATGTTTAATCCTGAATCCACTTCTCTTTCTTCGTCACCTCGTAATTCTTTATCTTAATTAGTTGCATAATTGCTCTAAGAAATATGTCAGATGATGCTTATTCAAAGAATTCGGTTTAATGCACTATAGGTGTTGTGGTTTGGACTTAATCGCAGGTTGAACAAAGCTTAAAATTGCTGCAATAACATTTTCATTGGGAATCTGTCAGTCAGGTAAAATTCCCCGCGCTGACCTCTTGACCTGTTGGTTATGGCTGGTTCGAGTTACGCTGAGCGTCGGGACGCTGCGGAGTGCCGGTAGTACTAAAGCACTGCCCTTGAACAGCCATGGTTAGAGCAAGTTCAAGTATTTTGCTAGAGTGGTGAAACTCCTATGAAAAACTAAAACTAATTCATTGCCTAATGTACTTATCATTTCAGTAGTGTCTGTGATTTATAAAAGGAGTTGCTGAATGGAGGTTGATTGTTCAATGACGGCCCTTTTGAATTTTATTTTGACATGGTCTCTACAGGTTTATTGGCACCACAGCTGACAGTACCAGCCTCCTGGCTTTGTTGAAAAGTGTGACAAAACAGATGATGACAGCCGCAAAACTGCAGCAGAAGGATTTGTCGTCCTTGGTAAATTACATAATAGACCATTCACATGTCGTTACCCCAGAATTACTAAGTTCTATCTGCGCAGTACATAGTTTTGAGAATTTTGACCAAAAAAATGTCGAGCTTCACTACATGTCATGCTTTTTGGGATACAATTCTTTGAATATCTTGATAGCGTCTCCAAATAATCTTATTATTTTGATAGAGCAGATAGAACATTTGGTTTCCAACTTCATGGTCCTAGTAACTCTGAACGGCCAAAAATATCAGGTAGAGCTTTGTAATTCTATGGTAGCGACGTATCACGACACGGTGGAATCAGTTGCATGTCAAGGCATGTAGAGTTATTGGTATCATCTGAAAGCTTATTCATTGGCCTTGCTTTCTATGAAAAAAATACCCATCTATCTTGAAGAGAAGTCATGGTATTTGCTATTGTAGAAGGAGGGGTCGCCTGGTTTCTCTTGTAAAATTAGCAAGAAAATGGCCTCAAAGTTTGGTAGCTTTAATAGCTTGAGCGTCCTTGAAAACTGAAAAAAATTATATATTTTGTGCCTTTGATGTTTATCAGTAAAATTCACATGGAAATGTGTTTTTATATGAACACAAAAGTTGCTAAGCCAAAAAGACAAACATTTGATAAAAATTAACAAACTTACTGGAAAATGTGTGTTTCTTCAATTTCATTGATTTGACAAGTGCCTGATTTAAGAGGATACCTCACATATGTATGCTGAAGCGGTTAGGCTCTTCACTGTCTCACACAAGAGACCTGAGCAAGGAGAAAAATGTTATTGAGTGTCTTAATCTTTCTGCTAGTATGTTGTATCCCTGTCAGCTCGGGTTGGTCCTGACTGTCAGATTTGGATTCCCACTTCCTAAATGATCTAGGCATCAGTGGCCTAGTGGTTAGGCTCTTGGACTCGCAACCGTAAGGTCGAGGGTTCGAATCCCGTCAGGGGCCTGACGTTGTGTCCTTAGGAAAGGCACTTTACATACATTTTCCTCACTTCACTCAGGTGGAAATGGGTACCCGGCTATAGACAGTGAACGATCTTGTCAGTTTGATAGCGTTTGAGCGCGTGAAATCCGCAGCTTGCACTGTATGCTTCCTCGGAAGCTGAGAATGTTTCTGAGTGTTCTCAGAGGGTCTGCTGGGGTAATAATAATTGTAAAGCGCATAGAGCATGCTCTTGAGCCTGGATATGCGCTATATAAATGCAATTATTATTATTATTATCTAAATTCGGTTGATGGGGGTGTAAAAACAGCTACATTAGGAAAACAGAAAAATTTGTAAGAATTTTAGTGTGTGGAAATACAACAGATGCTTACAATTAAGAATTTTGATAATATGGGAATGTAACAGATACATACAATTAAGAATTTTGATACATTCTATTCTGCGGATTTGTGCTGATCAGTAGTTGTATTGCGAAACAGTGTTAATTTACAAGTTGGACTGCTTTTGAGCAACATTGTCCATTGTTAATTGAATTGCTTGTTGTAACATGTTTTCTGTTGGGTTTTTTTTCCTTACAGACATTGAAGCAACTGATGCTTCACTTCCATGCTACAATGATGAGAGTGGGAAAACAATGTCCACTGGTCATCCTCTTGGATTCCCTGGATCAGTTTGACCCATCCTACCAGGCTCGCCAGATGCTCTGGCTACCGGTCAAACTCCCAGCCAATGTTAAGGTCATTGTGTCCACTCTGCCAGAGCCTCAGTACCAGGCTCTTCCAGCTCTTAAGGTCAGTGGGAAAGGACAACCACATATGAGGATACAAAGACAGAAAAGACCGTTGTGAAATCAGGCGCTCGTCAAAATAATGAAATTGGAGAAAAAGGCATTTTTCAAAGAGTTTGGCACTTTTTATTGAAATTTTGTTTTTTGGCTAAACACCTTTTAACTTTTTAAAAATGAAAACACATTTCCAAGTGAATTTTACTGAAAACCCTTGTTTAAAGGCACAAAATATGTAATGTTCAGTTTTCAAGGACTCTTAAGCTATTGAAGTTTCCTAACTTTGGTGGCCATTTTCTCATTAATTTAACCACTGAAACCAGGCTACCCCACCTTCTTCAATCGCAAATATCTCGACTTCTATTCAAGCTAGTTTGATATTTTTTTCATTGAAAACAAGACAAATGAATAAGCTTTCAGGTGATATCAATAACTCCACATGCCCAAAAATTGACGAGTGCCTGATTCCACCACATCGTGCCACATATGGTCACTGTAGCAAGCAATCCTCTTAATTCCGATTGTCTACCTTTTATACCAGAGACAAAAAAACAAACTAGTTTTTGTTGTGTTGTCCTTATTAGGATTCTTAAAAAGCAAGAACATTGTAAGCCTTGAGCATAACATTAAACAGCATTTTGGGGATGCTGAAAAGTGCATCTTTGATATAGCTTTGGGCGTTTTTAAAAATTGAAAATTCTCAAAATTTAGACATAAGAGGATTGCTTGCAACAGTAATGATATGTGCTCCTCGTCATAAATTTGTCTAAGAGTGGCATGATGCACAAAACTGTGTAAAAATTGTACAAAGTGTGTTTTGCACTCTAAGTAAACAATGAATGGAGAAACTCATACACATAAATACACCTTTGCTGGTTGTCAATGCAGTGCCTTGTTTTCCATATATGTGTCTTCAAAGAAACATCCCTGCTATTATCCACCTGAAAGCTGTTATCATGTTTTTTAAAATCTCTTGACTCAGCTTGACAATATTGTGTGGACATGTTCTATAGCCTTTCTGTTGCTGAAACTGAAGGCTTTACTGAGGACACTCTGTCTTGGTGCACTTTAAATAGACACAACGAAGTTTCGTTATTCACACAAATTTTTCAATTTTCTTTTTGTTAATCTGAAATATAGAAATGCAGGCAACAACATGCATACTATGATATATACCGATTAGTGTTTTTGATTTGTCTATAATGGTTTGAAATGTGCTGCAACTTTACCTTTAGTCTGCTGCTGATCAGGCATGTGTGTCCTTAACATCCTCAAAAAGTTAAAGGATTACTTCTGTTCACCACTGAAGTTCAAGTCATTTTTTTGGATGAGTTTGTGCTGAAAGGGACATAGTTTGTGAGTTTAGGGTATGAGGATCAGCTCTCAAGGACCAGTTCCAGTTTCATGCTTACATAAAAGGTAAATTACTTTCAATTTTCTGGTGTTTTTTTTAAAACTTGGATCTGCAGACAAGGAGGGTCCATTGTCTTGTCTCACTGAATAAGCCCTCTACCACACTACGACATTCTTGTCTCGGACAGGTAGATTTTTTGCGTGTCAAAACAGATACCGCACTAGGACAGGACTGATCTGGCGCCATAAGGTGGCTTCTTTGTTGTTGCCCAAGGCGGAGTTAAAAATGCATTCCAAAAATTTCTGAAATATTGTCCAAATAAAAAAATAATAAGATTTTCGTGATCAGCAGCCCAAAATTAGCAAAAATCATATGAAGAACGCAATTTAATGCCTGATTACTTATTTGTGCATGTGTCTTTCACTATTCAGCCCATGCTAGGCCTAGATCTAGATTGCATTTTGTCTTTTATGTCTCGACTGCAATAGCCAACATCAGCCTTGTTGTACAAACATGGTTTACTTTCCTCTGCACAAATAAAGTTCTCTATCCAATTTGGATCAACGTCCATTTTGATGAGAATAGACTGTTTAGAAACAACCAAGTGGATCGAGATGCACAACACAATCATATGGGCCTACTGCACCGTGTTGTGTGTAGAAGCTTTGACTTTCTTGCAGATGTGCAACGCACTGGGTGACCTTGGTACACAACTTCACCATTGACGATCAATTAAGAAATAAAATAATTTGCTGAAATTTACATAGTATCACATCAAATCAGGTTCCCCACAAGCCATTTTGTTTATTTTGAGACGGTGATTCCGAAAATGAAATCAGTTTTGAGATGTGACAATTATTTAAGCAATTTTGTGCCTCAATTAGTTTAATCCAGCGCGGCGTCAAATTTTAAAGTGATTATACGTCACAACGCGCAAGCGCCACGATCTTGACAGCAGGCACCATCAAGTCTGGGACAGTTTTGTCCTAAGGCGGTAGGCGGCTATATATCTCTATATTTACAGATGATATTACCCCGGGACTGAGATAGTCCTGTCCCTCCGATTTTGTAGCAATTCCCTACTGCTCGGGACTCAAATCGACAAGAATGTCCCATCCCAGTAGGTGCGGTACATTACACTCTAAAGCAAAGGTTTTAAACTCCAGACGAGTCTGCCCCAGGATGAACTGTCGTAGTGCGGTAGAGGCCTAAGGGTTAAAAACTAGGAATTCCTTCGAATTCTTTGAGAGAGTTAAACCTTTCAGTGACCTTGGTGGTTATATTTTGCAAGTAGTTCTCTGTATCGTAAAAAAACTTGAAAGTACACAGCATGGGAACTCTCCTTTCATGTGTTGTCCTCAGAGCCAGCTAGCAGACTTTCCTCAGAACTTCCTAGATGTATCTCAGTTGGAAGACTGTGACATTTATGGAATCTTGGACAAATGGCTTGAAGCAGCTGGTAAGACATTTGAAGTGTTGAGCACATTGATAGCTATTTACTATAGTAGATGATAAGTCACCAGAGGAGATCGAAAAAGATAAAGGAGGGTTGATATTTTTACTGAATGGAAAATAAGCAAACTGTGTGCGTGTGTGTGTGTGTGTGTGTGTGTGTGTGTGTGTGTGTGTGTGTGTACGCATATGTATGTGTGTGTGTATGTGTGTGTATGCCCACATATGTGTGTGTGTATGTGTGTACATGTGTATGTGTGTGCTTTTTCTATGTAAAAATACATACTTTAGGTCAGAGTAAGATATTTTCTGTAAAAGAACATGATTTGATTAGTTTTTTTGTAAGTTTCACACAATGAGGAGTAGGTACTATACAGACACTTTCGTTTTCTTGTTCTTGTTATGATAATTATTTTTGCTATTAATATTATTGTTGTAATTATTGCTGCAGTTTTTAAAAATAATATTATTGTTTTGCCATGTAGGACGACAGCTGACCCAGTTCCAGAGGAACCTTGTACTTACGGCCTTTACTGACTGCCCCTTGCCGTTGTTTCTGAAACTGTTGTTTGATGAGGTATGCACGTTTTGGGGCTTATATTCTTTCAAAATGGGAAAGTCTTGGGCGGATTTGGGGAGGAGTGGTTGGGTGGAGTTTTGTTCTCCCTAATAGTGTGTGGCACAGTGGTTTAATCAGGTGGTCGTCGTCAAAATCATGAAATTGAAGAAACCAGAATGTTTCTGCTTACAGGGCAATTTTTCTTAATTTTTTTGGCTCAACAGCTGTTATGTCCACTTAAAAATACATTTTTGTATGGAATTTTATTTTAAAAAACCCTTGTGGCACAAAAAAGTTAAATTGGCAATTTCTAAGACCACTCAAGTTTGGGAAGTCCGTAAACTTTGATGACCATTTGCTCATTAATTTTATCTCTGACACAAGGTGACCCCCACCTCTTGCTAAGTACTTCTACTTTTATTCAAAACAAATGGACATATTGTTCATTTTTTTCTTTAAAAGCAAGATAAATGAACATCCTTTGATACCAATAACTCTATATGCCCAACAATTGACAAGGGCCTGATTTCACCACTTCATTGCACATTAACAAGCACTAAGCTCGTGCGTGATTTTTCTCTTTCCAGGCTTGTAAGTGGAAGTCCTACAGCCCCAGAGAGCAGATGCTAGTGCAGGGCACAGTGCGAGGATGCATCAACTGTCTGTTCTCTAGGATGGAGAGGGACCATGGGAAAATCTTTGTCTCTAAAGCCCTTGGCTACCTCACTGTCAGTGAGTTCACCTAGGTTTCTTTGGAAATAAATATTTCAGCTGCAGACTTGCCAACTGTTCAGAGTTTCCTGGGACTATGACCGATTGAGTAGTCTAGGATTTGAGAGCCTTTTTTCTTGATACACTGTACACTGAAACAAGTCCCACTTTCTGTAATTTTGTTGATTGTTATGTAATCCAATGTTATAAACGTTGAATGTCCCTCATTGGGCACTGGAAAAGTTGGCAAGCCTGCTACTGTATCATGTCCTGTGACAATATATTTGACTGTACTAGTGTCTTATAAATCTGCCAGATGCTTTGCCGTCATATGCACAAAACATGAGTTCTCTTCCGGTTTGGGTAGACTTTTTTATAATGTATTTTTGTCTTGTCGGGTGGGATGTTGTAACCCTCCCAGCCTGCGTTGGCCCTGACAGACAGGGTCAAAGCAGCCTGGCTCCTAAATGATCTAAAATGTTGTGATGGGGGTTCGTAAAACATCTACAGATGCTAATTGCTCGAGCTAGGAGGACTTGACGGTTGTCAGGGTCATATTTCAAACTAAATGTAAACTGTAGGGGTAATGGCTAGAGGGTGCCTCACTAGCAGGTGCTACTTTGTTATTGCCTGTCTGTAATTTACGTTGGTCTGTCTTACTTTTCCCTGCACTAAATGATTGTTGTTATGTTGATCTTCTACTTTTCAACTAACTGAGAAAATCCTTCCTTTTAGAGAAGAAAAGCCAGAAACACTACTGCAGATGGCTGGAGGGTACCACGTATAGATCCTGTTTCTGTTCATTTTCTCTGTTGTTTTAGTCTATCTTTCAGGTTTCTGTCGTTTTAGTCTATCTTTCAGGTTTTTGTCCCTGCTTTTAATGACTGTTATACTGTCAATGTCCTTGTCTCTTCTGAAATATTCAAAATAAACTCTATTAGGCAACTGAAGGTGCTAAGATACTTTCACTTGTTTTGTTTGAGTTAAGAGAACTACATAGACACAATAACAGTCATTTAGTGCTGGGGAAAAGTGAGACAGACACACAGAAACAACTGAGGGAAAGAAGAGATGTATGACCAGTGACACTCTTCAGCTGACCGCTGTAGTTCATTTGAATTAATTAGTAATCAGCATAGTTGAATTACAATATCAAAGTGTTATAAAGATGTAATGTTGAAGGTGTTAGTGTATTCTGAACATTTATCTCTTAGGTTTATCTGGTCTGTCGGAGGCCGAGTTAGAGGACATTTTGTCTTGTGATGATGAAGTTCTCGGAGATGTTTACCGATTCTGGACTCCACCGATCAGAAGACTACCTCCACTTCTCCTCGTGAGAATGAAGAGGGACCTGGGACAGTACGTAGGTAAGAAGAAAAGTGAAATATTGCTAAGAGATGTTTTTGGTTTGAAGTAGTGTTCAACATTCTGTCATGTCTTTTTGTTAGTTTGATTGTGTTCGTTTGTGACTGAGAAAAGATTTTTGCTGAGTCTTCACTCTTTTGTGGGTGTGCCTGTGTGTGAATTTGTTAGTGTGTGTGTATGTGTGTGTGTGTGTGTGTGTGTGTGTGTGTGTGTGTGTGTGTGTGTGTGTGTGTGTGTGTGTGTGTGTGTGTGATAGAGAGACAGAGGCAGAGTAATTGATAAATTAATGTAATGTGTTTTATGTGTCCTGATGTGATGATATATGTATCTGTAGGTCAAGAATGCAGTGTCTGGGACACTTTAATCGACATAAAGGCCTTGATCGTCTTGTGCTCATATGAAAAATAGAAGACAAAAAAAGGCATATGGTAGACTAAGAGCAGCCTGCTTCTGAAACCCAAATATATATTTACCTGATTCAGCCCGCAGATAATTTTGATGCCGGATGCAAATAATTTATGACCGCTTTGTGACCTCATGGGTGGTGTCTCAAAAATTAATAAAGAAATATCTAAATTTGATAAAACCCCATTTTAACATAGAGTAATGTTCAGAATAAAAAATACTATTCAATGACACCAGAAAGTAGGATTGAAATGTAAGTGGTAAGGAAAAAATGAAGAGAGGAAAATGATGTGAAGATAGGGAGCGATAGATAAGAGCCATTCTGAGTGGCTCTGCTTCAAAACGCAGAAGACAGTCAGCTGCTGTGAATGGCCTGGCGGGATGAATCAGTGAATTGATACGGACCAGGATAATGCAGGCTTTTTTTTCAGAGCATCCATAGCATCCAACGTGAATGGCAAATTGTGATCACCATTTTCTGCTTCAGATCTTCTTGCACTTCATGATGTTGATGATGAGGTCAAGAATTCATGATAGAAACTTGTGTGTTCTGGATCGATAACAACAACAAACTTGTGTGTGTTTTTTGTAGTGAACCGGGGAGCTGATCGCAAGCAGGTGTTTTACTGGTACCACCGTCAGTTCATTGAGGCGGCTCACGATCGATACTGCAGTGACGTGACCATCGTCAAAGAACTCCATGCAGGGATTGCAGATTTTTTTGCTGGTATCTGGGCAGGAGGTAACTACAAAGTCTTTATTATTTTTCAACTGTTGTATATTTTAATGAATAATAACAAATATTAATAATAATGATGACAGTGATGAAGATCATAATAATAATATTAGTAATGATAATAATGATAATAATAGTGATGATGACAATAATAATTACAATAACAACAATAATGGAAATATTAATAATGATGACTGCATTTATACAGCGCATATTCTTTCTTTATAGCATGCTCTGTGTGTTAACATTTATTATTACCCCAGCAGACCCTAGAATGATCAGAATCATTTTTCGGCTTCCCAGAAAGCATACAAAATGATGTAGAATCTATTGCGGCAGCCTTCCCTATTTTCCTCCCTCATCAGTGATATGTAATTGATATTGTTTACTTTTTTCTTTCAAGATGGCAGGAAAGAAATGAAAGACAGCAAGTTTCTACCAACAAAGTTTAGTTTATCTTTTAGATATTGTAGAAGTTGAAATATATACTTTTATTCCAATTCTTTACAGTCTGTAAATTTAGAGTAATTTCAGTCGCCAGTTCTGTGTGTATTCTGGCTAAAGATATCATAACTCTTAAAATGGAAGCTGTTCAGATTTATTCTGTAAATTGATGAAGAACAGAAATCTTCATTTTTCTCAAATTCAGACAAATAAATAATTTATTTCATTTTGTTGCAAAATCGTTTTTCTTTGTATGTGTGCTACTGGATGGATGGTTGGAGGGTGCTCTGGTATGATTTTTCTCCTCCATTCTTATCAAACATTTATGTCCTTATCTTTTCTTCTTTTTTTGCATTGTTACTCTCTTGTAACACCTCTAATCTTCGGCATTTATGTGGCGTAATGGTGTTGCCAATGCCGTAAAACTCTTACTCACTCAAAAATTATGCTACAGGTGAACTGAAGCCAGTTCCCAATGCCAGGTCGGGTGAGACAATGGCTGACCGCCACGTCACCCCGCAGCCCATCAAGCTGGAGGATGACTCCTTCAACGTCCGTAAACTGACCAAGCAGCCTTACCACCGAATCAAGGCTGGTCAGCTGGAGCTGCTTAAGACAGAGTGCCTTTTGAACTTCGAGTTCATGAGAGCCAAGATTGGAGCCTGCGGTTTAAGGTTTGAAAAATTTTTTCCTTTCTTATTTCCAGCTTGTGAAGACTGCCACCTTCTATGAAGTTACTTTAGACCCAAGTGCTTTTGACTTATAGACGGGTGTACTGGTGAAAAGTTATATTTGTCATTTACGAAAGTCTATTTCATTCTTTGACTTAAGTCAAATGAGAAGTGACTCCTTTGGTGTTCCGGCTGAAGTGTTTTGCCTCTGCTCACTGAAAACATGTGTTTGATTCTTTTGTTGAGAGAGGTTTTTTTTTTATCGAGTGTATCCATCTGTCTTTCAGCAGAGTTTGATCCTGAATGGTTCAGTCAAAGCAGCTAGATCCTCAATGATCTAAAATATTTCGAAAAGGGCGTTTAACATCTACAATTACAATTGGGTTGTTTTTTCAAAATGTAGATTACTTGTGTCATATCACTCACCATAAAAGGGTGTGGTGATGATTACGACGATGATGATGATGATGGTGATGATAATATTAGCAAGGTAGCAAAATAAAAGTATGTCAAAGGAGAAAAAGAGAAAGAAAGAGAGAAGGGAAGAAAGAAAGAAAAAGAGAGAGGGAGGTATCTCATGTTTTTTCTGTTACTTTTTCCGTTTTATGAATAAGTATATAGGTTCTTGCTAATTTTACAGCTGAGCTCTTTGAGTGCTTTCCCTAATCAAAATACACTACTACATAATTGTAGACTTTTCATATGATTCCATTAGTATTTTGGTGGTTGGTGGGTACTCTGGTGTGGTTTGCTCCTTCTTTCCTATCAAACATCTATCATCCTTATCTCTCCTCCTTTTTTGTGTGTTTGTTACTCTCTTGTATCATCTCAGATGTTCAGCACATATATGACCTAATTGTTTTGCAAGTGCCGTGAAACGCTTACGCTTACACTTACTAAAACAAAAAAATTTCCTCTGTTTCTCTCCTAGGGATGTCCTGGACGACTTCCAGATGGCACGATCTGCATTCCCGGATGACAAGGCTTTGGAAGGTGTCGGAGAAGCCCTTCAGTTGTCCCAGAATGCTCTGCTGTATGATGTGAGGACGCTGAACTCTCAAATGCTCGGCAGAATCCGAAACCGTAAAGTGAGTATTTTGAAGTTTTATTGCCTGTTTGAGTTTTTCGCAGGCTGACTGGTTTTGAGTTTGACTACTACTCCAAGTGTGGCTTTGGATCAAGGGTAAAAGTTTCCTAATTATTCAGTAATATTGAGACAAAAACATATGTGAGGCAGCGTGGTGGAATCCGGCTCTCGTCAAAATAATAAAATCGAAGAAAACAGCAGTTTTCTCCCTGCTTAGCAATTTTTATTAAACTTTTGTTTTTTGGCTCAACACCTTTTATGTCCATTTACAAACACATTCCTTTGAGGATTTCACTGAAAATGTTGATTGAAGGCACAAAAATATAAATTTACCAATTTCCATGGACTCTCCAGCTTTGGAATTTACCAAGCTTTGGCAACCATTTTCTCGCTAATTTTACCTCTTAAACCAGGCGACCCCCACCTCCTTCAATCCAAAATATCCCCACTTCTATTGAAGATGGATGGGTAATTTTTTCTTTGAAAACAAGACAAATGAACAAGCTTTAAGATGATACCAACAACTCAATATGCCCAAAAATTGACGAAAGCCTGATTCCACCACGCTGCCTCACATTTGTAATGATATCAACAGAGTCAATAATGTGTGTCGGTCTAGCATTTAATCATGTCAGTTTTATTGTGTTTGAGTACTTAGTCAGTCGGGTGTCATGTTGGACTTGCAAATGAAAGGTTGTGAGTTTGAACCCCAAGGGCCTGATGTTGTGTCACTGAGAAAGGCTAAAATTTTCCCTACTTCCCCTGGTGGGAAGAAGGTGAAAGATCTTTGTCTGTTAGTGTTTGAGTGCTAAATTGACTACTGTATGCTCCCCGAGAAGCCAAGAATATTTTAAAGTGTTTTATGGACTACTGGTGTAATAATGTAGATTCTAAATTGCATAGAGTTTGCTTCTGAGTGGGAATGTGTGCTGTACAAATGCATTTTCCTATTTGCTATTCATTTTATTGCTAATGCTCACTTGCTTGGTTGCTTGGTTAGAGAATAGGTATAATCACAGACGGTACAATGCCATAGCTGGTCCTCCCTCCTCTTCAGGATCCACGAAAAGGTTGGCTTGCTGATTGTGCCAGTCATCAGCTGATTGGATATTCTTCTGGCTTCTCATGCAGGTTGCTGTCTCTCCCCGACCCTCTTGAGACACTGGCTTCCCTCAATCTTTCAGTTGTGTGTGATGTGAAGCTTTTATCTTCTCTGTGGTCGTTAAACCATGCTGAGTGCTGCTTTGACTGTTGGTGGATCTAACTGCATGGTGCTGCCATTATTGTGGTGTAAAGTGCATAGAGCTTGCTGTCGAGCGGGGGTATGCACTATGCAAATGCTATTTATTATTGTTATTATTAAAATGCAAAAATAATCGGATGTCTTTCTGCAGATCCAGAGCATCCCTGAAGTTAGTCATTTCCTGAAGGACTGCCGTGACCCTGGACACATTTACCTGGAGCCAGACTACCCCATCCTGACGGGCACGGGGGGTCAACTGGTGCACTCCATCGGCGAACATACTGATGACGTCACAACTATGGCTGTGGACAAGTCTGGCACTGTCGCTGTCACCTGTGAGAAACCCCTCCTCCCTCTCTCTCT
>NW_004798001.1:209615-222279 GCF_000002075.1 Aplysia californica | reverse complement strand
CATTTGTCCAGGTGATTGTCTTATACAGGTGGCCATTTGTGCAGGTGATTGTCTTATACAGGTAGCTGCTTGTGAAGGTGATTGTCTTATACAGGTGGCCATTTTTGCAGGTGATTGTCTTATACAGTTTAGAGTAGGTTCAATTGTACTGTCTCATCTCTTCTTATCTGATTTCTATTGTTTCGCTTTTTAAATACAAATATTTTTGTGTGATGATTACAGTCAGCGATGACAAAGCCATGAAAATCTACGACCTTGTGGCTGGTAAAGTGGTGCGGTCCGTGTTCAACGTTGGAGCTGATGTGGACAAGGCCACTTTCCTCTGTGGGGACACGCTGGTGGCAGCGAACCCGAAGGGAAAGCTGTGCGCTTATGAAATACAGACAGGTAGGTGTGCCTCTTGGTTCACCTGTACGATTTTTGTTTACCTTGTGTGACCCCCTCCCTCCTCTCTCTCACCTCTTCTCTCTTTCCCTATCCTCCACTTTCTCTCTTTCTGTGTATCTCTCTCTCTCTCTCTCTCTCTCTCTCTCTCGTTCTATAACCCCCCTTTCTCCCTTTCTGTCCTCCTTTTCTCTCTTTCTCTCTCTCCCTCTCTGCCAATGTTAATCTCTACTTCTTTTTCTATCTGTCTATCAGTCTATCAGTCTGTCTGTCTGTCTGTCTGTCTGTCTGTCTGTGTGCCTGCCTGTTTGTGTGTCTTTGTGTCTGTCTTTTTTCCCCTCTAATATCTCTCTCTCTCACTCTCTCCCTCTCTCTCACTCTCTCACTCTCTCACACTCTCTCTCTCTCTCACTCTCTCACTCTCTCTCTCTCTCTCTCTCTCACTCTCTCTCACTCTCTCTTTCTCTCTCTCCCTCCAGAACAGTCAAGAAACTGGAACTAAGATCACTTTTAAGAAGGTTGAAATTATACCACAGTGACCTCCTTTTGTTTTTTTGTCTTTCCTAAGGTTCATGTAAATGGACGACACCTTTGAACAGCAGCAAGGATACTTTCGCAGTGGGCGGCCCAAATAACTCTCTCGTGCTCATTATATGCTCTACTGGAGACCTCACCTACAGATTTTTGGAAGGGGACACCGGAAAAGTCATCGGCGACACAAAGACATTCCCACCTGAGATACCACGGACGATGTCCTTTGTCACTTATTATCCTGCTGTTGGTATGTGGAATTATGAAAAAGGCGTATGAAAGATTTTTTGTGATTTTCATTACATTTGTGAGGCGGCGTGGTGGAATCAGGCTCTCGTCAATCTTAGGGCATGTAGAGTTATTGGTACCATCTTAAATCGTGTTCACTTGTCTTTATTAGGCTGAAAAAATATCCATTTATCTTGAATACAAGTCGAGATATTTGCGAATGAAGGAGGTTGGGGTCACCTGTTCTCAGAGGTAAAATTAGTGAGAATACAGCCGCCAAGAGTAGTTATTTCCTTAGCTTAAGAGTCCGTGGTAACTGAAAAATTTTCATTTTTGGTGCCTTTAATCAACGTTTTTAAGAAAAATCCGGACAGAAATGAGTTCTTTAATGGGCATGAAAGGTGTGAGGCAAAAAAAAAAATTCGATAAAAATTCACAAGCCTGCCAAAAAATGCCAGTATCTTCACTTTTATTATTTTGACGAGAGCCTGATTCCACCACACTGCCTCACATTTTGATCTGACTTTTGTCTGCCTGACTCTTTCTTATTCTATCCTACACAACCCCCCCCCCAAAAAAAAACAACAAAAAACTACTGTCTAACAGACTGAAACCAGCCAAGCTTTCAATTTTTTCTCCCATGGGATTTCCTTAATTGGAAGTTTTATTTATGTTTAGTAAGCGTTTTACAGCACTTGCAACACTATAAGGTCCTACAAGTACCGAAAATTTGAGGTGTTGCAAGAGAGTAACAAATGCAAAAGAGAAGGAAGAGATAAGGATGATAGACATTTGATAGGAAAGAAGTAGTTAACCACACCAGAGCAACTGCCAACCACCTACAATAGGAAGTTTGGTTATGATAAGAGTAAATCTCTGGCCTTGTTTTAATTTCTAGTTAGGAAGATGTGAGAGCAACGACATTGACAATATTCCTTTGCTCAGTACCTTTTTCTCTCAACTTTTGACGTAAGACAATAAAAAGTTACTTATTAATATTGATTAAAATTATGTTGAAGTTATCACAGCCACAGTTAAAAGTAAATATCGTTACGAATCCCAGTATTCTTTTTCAGCCTTCTTTAGTGGACTCGCTATCGATCAACATATTTGACCCACTTTGCCCTTTGTGCTCTATTTCAAGTTTTGTGAATTTGAGGCTTATATTTTAATCAAGGTGTGAATTTTTCTATCAGACATATATACTGTTTGATGCAAAATTCACTGTTGAAGCTTCCCCATATGTGAGGCGTTGTAGTGAAATCAGGCGCTCGTCAAAATAATGAAATCAAAGAAACCGCTAATTATCTGGCTATCTGGTATTTTATTTTTTTCGAATTTTCCTTTTTTGGCTCAACTTTTTTATGTCAGTTTCAGAAAATATTTATAAGTGGATTTTTATTGAAAAACTTTGATCAAAGGCATTTAAAATGTAAATTTGCAGTTTTCAAAGACACTCAAGCTTTGTAACTTACCAAACTTTGGAAGCCATTTTCACCCTTATTCTACCTATGACACCAGGCCTCCCCCACCTTCTTCAATCCGAAATCTCTCGATTTCTTTTGAAGATAGATAAATAATTCCTTCATCAAAAGCCAAACAAAAGAACTAGTTTTATGATTATATCAATAATTCCATTTGTCCAAAACTTGAGGAGCGCCTGATTCCACTGCGTCTTGACACATATGTGAGGCAGCGTGGTAGAATCAGGCTCTCGTCAAAATAATCAAAGTGAAGAAATTTGCAGGTTTCTGAATTGTTATCAATTTTTCGTTTTTTGGCTCAACACCTTTCATGCCCATTAAAGAACTCATGTCTGTGTGGATTTTTATGAAAAGCGTTAATTAAAGGCATAAAAAATGTAAATCTTCAGTTACCACGGACTCTTCAGCTAAGGAAATAACTAATCTTTGGCAGTCATTTTCTCACTAATTTTACCTCTGAAAACAGGTGACCCCTACCTCTTTCTTTTGCAAATATCTCGACTTGTATTCAAGATAAATGGATATTTTTTGCATCCAAATAAAGACAAGTGAACAAGCTTTAAGATGATACTAATAACTCTACATGCCTAAAAATTGAAGAGAGCCTGATTCCACCACGCTGCCTCACATATTATACTGTTTGATGCCAATCTCACTGTAGAAGCTTTCCTATATATGTGTCACAACGCGGTGGAATCAGGCACTCGTCAATTTTTGGAGTTATTGGTACCATCTTACAGATTGTTCATTTGCCTTTCATTTCATGAAAAAAATATTCATTTATCTTTGATAGAAGTCGAGATATTTGCGATTGAAGGAGGTGGGGTCGCCTGGTTTCAGAAGTAAAATTAGCGAGAAATTGGCAACCAAAGTTTGATGACTTCTACAACTCAAGAGTCCTTGGAAACTGCAAATTTACATTTTTTGTACCTCTAATCAACGTTTTTCCATAAAATCCACACTTAAGAATGTTTCTGAATGAAAATACAAGGTGTTGAGCTAAAAGACAAAAATTCGAAAGAAATTTCCATACTGGCCGAAAAATGCCCATTTCTTCGATTTCATTATTTTGACGAGCGCCTGATTTCACTTTAATGCCTCAAATATTTTGACAGTCTGCTCATCTGTCTATGTCTTTGTCTCAGGTTGTGACAAATACATGGTCATCGTGGAAAGTGATCAGAAAGTGGCATTTGTATTTGATACGGCTTCTCGGTCCCTGTCCCATTTCAAGAAAGTGCTGAAAAGCTACATGGATGAAAAAAATGAGGTATGTGCTCTTTCATTTCGTTTTTCTTCATTTTTGTTGTGGAAAGTGATAAGAAAGCAGCATTTGTGTGTGATGCAGCTTCTCAGCCCTGTCGAATTTCAAGAAAAGATACATGGATAAAAAGAATGAGGTATGTGTGTGCTCTTCTATTTAGTTTTTATTTTCCATGTTTTGTAACTTGTTATGATTTAAAGAAAGTGCTCAAAAGTTACACGGATGAAAAAAATGAGGTATGCACTCTTCCATTTCCTTATCCCTCAGTTTTGTAACTTGTTACGATCTCAAGAAAATGTTGAAAAGTTACATGAATGAAAAGAATGAGGTATGTGCTCGTCCATTTTGTTTTTTCTTCAGTTTAGTCATTTGTTATGCATTTCTTACTTAGACTTTGTTGGTCAACAGGATTCCTGCAAAGAACCTTACTGCCGTTGGATATTTACAATTGTTTTAGACACATAGACCTATGTGAAGGAATTACATGTGAAAGGTCTCAAAATTATTCTTATCGAATTGTGTGCAAGGTGGGTTAAGCAGACATGCCCTTTTGTGAATTCCTTCATCTATGTTATGTCATTCATGTTCCAAAAGCTTGGAAATTTATATGGATCCTCTAAAAACTGTTTAGTATATATTTTTATTTCATCCTCAATTGCCCCCGAAAATTCACAATTTAGCATTGCTTACTTTTTAGTGCATCTAACTAAATAACCTGACTAGTTACAATGTGTGGGTGGTTGGCGGGTGCTCTGGTGTGGTTTGCTCCATCTTTCCTATCAAACATCTGTCGTCCTTATCTCCCCTCCTTATTTTTTATGTTTGTTACTCTCTTGTAACACCTCTAATCTTCTGGCGCTCATATGACCTTATGCAGTTGCGAGCGCCGTAAAACCTCTACTAAAACAAAACAAAACATAGTTACAATGTCCATTCTTTTATGAGTCTCAAGAACAGAAATGCCTGCTTTGGGTGCATTAAATGATAATTTGTAGACCGGTGTAATTGATTAGTATTTCTGTGCAGAGAAACCCCAGTGTAAATCTTTATAAACATTTGTGAAAATGTGCGTATAACTAAAAGTAGCAGAATCAGGCAAAGACTGACATTGTGTGGTAAATGTTAGTTTCAAACCCCCACCCCCACCCCCACCCCCTCCCACCAACATTAGAATGAGTCGAATATGAAAATTGTTTTTCGCATTTTGTTATGGTGGCCTACCTATGTAACCCCACTCTCTCTCTCTCTCTCTCTCTTACTCACTCACTCTCTCTCTGTCTCAGTCTCTGTCTGTCTCTCTCTGTCTCTGTCTCTCTCTGTCTCTCTCTCTCTCTCTATTTCTCTCTCTCTTTCTCTCTGTGTCTCTCTGTGTCTCTCTGTGTCTCTGTCTCTCTCTCTCTATCCCTCTCTCTCCTCCCTCTCTCTCCTCCCTCTTCTCTCTTTTTTTCCCTCTCCCTCTATCTCTCTCTCTCTCTCTCTCTCTCTCTCTCTCTCTCTCTCTCTCTCTCTCTTTCACTGAGTGTCACTAACTCTCATTTCTCTCTCTCTCTCTTTCTCCCTATCAGTATCTCTCTCTCTGAGTCTTATTTCTTCTCTCTTTCTTTGATAGATCATTGACACAGTGTCAGTTAAAAGTGAGATTTCACCTCGTTATAGTGAGAACATGAATGAGCTTACCGTCAGCTTCTCACGCCTTTTCCAGAAAGTGGACGGCACAATTGAGGGCCTGGCATTAAGCAAAGATGGTGAAACTCTCTACGTAGCCAACTACCAGGACAACGACCTTAACCTTGTGAGCACCGCGACCCTGGAGGTTCTCAAAACATTCCCTGGCTGCAAAAACGATTTCTCGGAGAAGTTCCACTTGTCTCCTGATGAGAACTTTCTCTTTTTTCCTCATGCCAGGTTAGACTTTCAGAATGATGATAGAAGTGAGAAAGTGTGAAGTGTGTTACAGAGCTGTCAATTTAACACTTTGTCATCACATGTAGTTTCTTTGGATTTTTCCCCGAATGCCTTTGCCTTTGATGGCAATGGTTTTTACTATATGAACCTTGTGATGGCAAAGTGTTTAGGGTGGTTTTTAAGGAACAATAGTTCCCTTGTCAGAATTTGGTCAATTTTAAGGGGATTTCAATTAAAGTACAGATAATCGCTGGACAGACTAATAAATTTTCAGTTTTCAAAGTGGTCTCAGAATAATATGTTTGTACTGTATGATTTGATACTGTATGGATTGTACACCCATTTCAGCCCTTTGAAGCGACTTATGTGGTGGGATAACAGATTTGTCGTACATCTTCAATAGGATGGATGCAAGTAAATGGAGTGTCTTTATAACTTCACATACGGCCCTCTAGGGGTTCATACCAAGGTCTTTTCCTTCATAACACTGTATGCATTGTCAGAGATAATGTTGCACCCTCTTAGAGGGTGATTTGCCATGCTCTTACACTTTAGTGAAGGGTTTAGAAAAAATTATTTTTTTGTAGTTGAACGTAACATGGCACATAATTAATATTTTCTCTTTCATTTTTGTAAAACCTTGTAAGATATAGTTATTTTTGCTATTGTTACTAAGTTTCATCTCATGACTTATCAGTGCTGACGTCTTTGCTAAGGCACGTAGAAGGGGAGAGAGTTCAATTCCCACTTTGGGATTGAAAAAAAAAAATTTAATATCTCCATTTGTATTTGCATAACAAATACAAAAGAACCAAGGAGAAGAAATGAAGATGAAAGACGTTTGATAAGAAAGAAGGAGCAATCCACTAGACCCTCTACTTATTCAAACATTTATATTTTATCTTCTCTCAAAGATGCCTTCTTCAGTTTGTGTGTGGTTGGTGGGTGCCTGATGTGGTTTGCTCCTTCTTTCCTATCAAACATCTATCATCTTCATTTCTCCTCCTTGTTTTTTTTTTTTGTATTTGTTATTCTCTTGTAACACCTCTAATTTTCATCACTTTTTTACCTTATTGTGTTGCAAGTGCCATAAAACTCTTACTTAAACTGAAATTTTCTTTACTTTGTCCACTTTGAGACTGAAACCATTGAAGGAGTTAACTCTTAATACTTTTTTCCAGCTATGTGAGGGTATGGGACTTGCAGACTGGCAAAAAGGCGACAATCTTAAACATTCCCGACATGAGCTCTATCACGGATGTTGCTAGCATAGACATGAACATCTTTTATACCATTAACAATGACAGGTAAGCCTCTGCTGTTTTTCATTATGTTTTTATGGTATCTGTGTATGTGAGGCATTGCTGTAGAATTAGGCATTTTTCAAAATAATGAAATAGAAGAAATCAGCATGTTAGGCTATTTTTATTGAATTTTTATTTTTTGGCTCAACACCTTTTTAAATCCATGTAAAAACACATTTCTGTGCAGACTTTACTGAAAAAAATTGATCAACGGCACAACAAATGAAAATTTGCAGTTTCGAAGAACTCTGAAGCTTTGGAAATCGATCACAAAGCTTTGGCAGCCGTTTTCTCCCTACTTTTACCTCTCAAACCAGGCAACCCCCCCATCTCCTTCAATCGCAAATATCTTGCATCTATTCAAGATAGATGAGTATTATTTTCATCGAAAGCAAGACATTTGAGCAAGCTTTTTGATGAAACCAAGAACTCCACATGCCCAAAAATTGACAAGCGCCTGATTCCACTGCATTGTGACACTTACTATTTGTCTAAAGGGTTAAAGGGTTAGTTAGAGCCTAACTAGACGCAGATAGGTTATTTCAAATCTGGAACACAACTCGGCTGAGTGGAATGAAGAAAAAACTTGGGAAGAAAGAAAGGAAGAAGGTAAAGATGATAAATAGGAGAACTATCGTTGTTCTGGGGTTCGGGGGTTCGAGCCGCGGGCCCGACGTTGTGTCCTTGGGAAAGGCACTTTACACGAACTTTCCCCACTTCACCCAGGTGAAAATGGGTACCCAGCTATAGACAGTGAAAGATCTTGTCTGTTTGTTAGTGTTTGAGCACTTAACCAGCTGCTTGCACAGTATGCTTCCCGGGAAGCTGAGAATGTTTCTGAGTGTTCTATGGTCTGCTGGGGTAATCTAGAGTGGGGACATGCGCTATACAAATGCTATTTATTTATTTATTTAATTTATTTCAATTGTACATCTGTGCTTAAAAGTTCATGCATGTTTAGAGAGGTTGCACTTCCTGCTGATGTGATGTAGGTCTATTCATGATTCCATTAACCCCAGTTCTAAAAGAAAATTTTGGCATTTTAAAAAGATTTTGATAGAAAATTACTTCCATCGCATAGGCTATGAAAAAAGAAATATGGGGTATGTCCTTGAGCAAGGCATGATTACCCATACACAGAGGCAAGCAGTAATGGTGAGTTCATTGTTTGTTATGATGTGATACCGTGTGTTATGAAGCATTGTTGTGGACAGTTGGCGGGTGCTCTAGTGTAGCTTGCTACTTCTTTCCTATCAAACATCTTTAGTCCTTATCTCTCCTCCTTCTAGGTGTTTGTTACTCCCTTGTAATGTTTCTTATCTTTGGCGCTCATATGACGTAGCTGTGTTGTAAATGCCGTTAAACTCTTACTAAAATAAAACAAAATGAAACGTTGTTTATCATTGTATTAGTACTGTACATTTTATTATTATTTATGTGTATTTTGCATTGTTTAATTATTGTATTTAAACAATTAGGTATTTATGTAAATGTTTGTTTTCTTGAAATATTTTATCTACTCACTTAAGTATTTATTCATACATTTGTTTAATTGTAAAAACCATATTTCCACGTGTGAATCTATGAAAGTGGAATGCTGAATTTTGTGCAGCTATTGCTGAATTTTAGAACTATACTGTTCAAGTGTAACTCGTCACTGCGCTAGCAAAATGGCACATCTCGTTTTTGCAACTTTTGAGAATAATGGAAAAAACTGTTTAACCAGACTATGACCTAAAAATGGTAAAACTTGCCATGCATATTTCTTTTGTGTGACTGCCAGCAAAGTTTTGTTTTGGTTTTGCCAAAAGATAGACTTTTTGTACCTCCGAACAAAATAAATGACTAGTTGCATTTAAGCCACAGAATTCTGTGATTTAAGCACAACTCCAAGTTATGCCATTTTGCTAGTGCAATGACGAACTGCTTCTTTCAAAAGACAAAGAGAGAGATGTTTTACTCTGCAGGACTCTGAAGATATGGGACCTCAGCCGGGGTGATGAACCTGGAATAGCCTTCCAGGATTTGCCTCGAGACTTCAAAGTCTCCACAGGGGGGAGGACTGTCAGGTAGGAGTTGATCTCAGACTGGTTACTTTTACGGCACTTGCGACATAATTAGGTCATATAAGAGCCGATGATTTGAGGTGTTACAAGAAGGTTAGAAACACTAAAGTAAGATGGAAGAGAGATTGTGACACAAAATGTTTGATAAGAAAGAAGGAGCCTACCACACAAGAGCACCCATCAACCACTCACTGGTTATCTTGTTTTGTAGGGTGGCGCTCAAAGCTTCCTAAGCTTCCTAGAATTCTCTGTGTGGTTGTGGGTGCACAACTGTGTGTGTGTGTGTCTGTGTCTGTCTGTGTGTGTTTTGTTCTCTTATGATCATACATGAGGTCATCCGTTAATCTAAACTGCTTTAAGATATCTTGTCGCAAAATGTGCTTTAACTGATGATTTTGTGCTACTTTCATTCGTTCACTTTTTTTTAAAAACCTAAACAACCTACGCTAATAAGGAATGATATTATCAGTTCTTTTTTCAATTTTTCGCTTTGTGGATACGTATGTGAGGCAGCGTGGTGGAATCAGGCTCTTGTCAAAATAATTAAATCGAAGAAAACTAGCTGTTTTCTCCCTGCTTAGCAATTTTTATTAAATAGTTGTTTTTTGGCTCAACACCTTTTATGTCCATTTACAAACACATTCCTTTGAGGATTTCACCGAAAACGTTGATTAAAGGCACAAAGATATAAATTTTCAAATTTCCATGGACTCTCAAGCTTTGGAATTTACAAAGCTTTGGCGACCATTTTCTCGCTAATTTTACCTCTTAAACCAAGTGACCGCCACCTCCTTCAATTCAAAATATCCCCACTTTTTTCATTGAAAGCAAGACTAATGAACAAGCTTTAAGATGATACCAATAACTCAGTATGCCCAAAAATTGACGAGAGCCTGATTCCACCACGCTGCCTCACATATTGTTTTGATACAAAAGCCATTCATATGTACATAAGTTTCCTGTACCTCCGCAGTTCCTTCCTTCGCACTCACAGTCCTCGCTACTTTGTGGTTGTGTGGAGGGACAAAGGGACAAGCTGCCAGAGCATAGGTCTGTACGACACAGCCCAGGGCAAGGTGGTGAGGGAGACGTCCTGGATGCCAGAGGAAAACAAAAATGACGTAAGTCCTGAACTAGAGACTTTATTTGCGTCACTATGCTGTGGAATCAGGTGCTCTTCAAAATTTTGGGCATGTGGAGTTAGTTATTGGTGTCATCTTAAAGCTTGTTCGTTTTTCTTGCTTTTATGAAAATAAAACCCTTTTCTATATTGAGTAGTAGTCAAGATTTTTACGATGGAACGAGATGGGGTCACCTGGTTTCAATGGAAAAATTAGCGAGAAAATGGTTGCCAAAGTTTGTCATTACTTAAGATACAACATTTGAGCCCAGTCTAGATTTCAAACCCAAAATGTTACAATTGCAGGTTCAACAAGCTCAAAGCAAATGACACCACAGCAAAGAATTCTTAAATTTGAACTGTCTCCTTTCGAATATAATTCAAAAGCCCAGATGAAGATTTGAAAGGCCAACCTTACAGTACAGCATCCTGCAGCCTAACTACTTGTGTTTGAATTCTAATGGCTTATTATAGAATTACAGAATTGGTCGCGGGGGTGGTTTGCGGATGGTCTGGTGTGTTTTACTCCCTTTTTACTATCAAATGTCTGTCATCCTGATCTCTCCTCGTTCTTTTTTGTGCCAGATGCTATCTTGTAACACCTCTGTTCTTTGGCTAATATATGACCTTATTGTGTTGCGATTGCCGTAAAACTCTTACTAAAACTGAAAAAAAACAACCCTTTAAAGAATTGTTTCACTGTCTCCATTTTATTTCTGTTTGTGCAGGACAAGTTCAGCTCAGTGCAGTACCTGGACAACTGGATTGTGTCCTTGGAGTACCGCAAAAAGCACAAGCTGCTGGACCTGACCACCATGCGTGTGGTGACCGTGCTGCAGGGCAGTATCCCAGACTATTGCAGTGACCTCATGTTGGTCAATGGAGGCACAGGTGAAACATGTCAACGCTGCGCTAGCAAAATCGCTACCTTAGAATCACAACGTTTGATCTGATGTTTTTTGGCCATTTTGAGTCACTACGACTATGTGATCAGACGCGAAATTTCTATCTGCCTATTCAAACTTACTATTCAGAGTCGTTATCAAGATATTTTTGTGCAGATGGTTGTCTTATACAGGTGGCTGTAATACTCATGCAAAGATTCAAACAAATGTATTTGCATTCTTGATAAAGGTTTCTTTTAACGAGACATATAATGAACTATCAGGGGTAGTTTTAGAATCGTGAGCTCTTTATTGTACTCAATTTTTTCCTCATTTTTTGGGTCTTTTTCTCATATGTCAGAAAACATAATACGAAAAAGATTTTATTTCAGATGAACACACAGGTGCAAGAAAATATCTTAAAGAAAAAAAAAGAGCAATGAAGCAATAATATACTTCGAAAAAAATTATATTTATTTCACATCTATACTTTATGTCTTTTCAACCCCTCTGTTCTTTCACCAGGATGACTTTGATAAGTGAGCACTGCTCTTTAAAAGAACGTTTTTGTATGTCGTTAAATCTAGCAAAATCTTTTTTGTTCCCAGAATTCGCCATGTGCTCCAGAGGCCGCAAGAACTTAAGGATCTGCAGTCGAGAGACAGGAAAAACTATTGACATTCTAAAGGCTGGACAAACCAAGCGAATAGACACACTCATTGTGAGTTTTTTTTTCAGTTTTCCTCTAATCTCGTGGGATTGTATATGTGATTCCATAACCGCTTTGTCTTGTGTGTGGTTGTACACATGATTCTGTTGAGTATTTTTTAAAATATGAGAATGTCATTCAATAACTGTTTTTGTTTTTGTGACTAGTGGATGTGATTCTACGATCGTTGTGTTTCGTTGTTGTTGTTGTTGTTGTTGTTATCGATCCAGAAACAGCTGGGCTCTCGCCCTTCTGTCATAAGATTGCTAATGTAATTCAAATTCTGTTTTCTCTTAAGTGATTATGGTTTATGATTGTTTTGCGTGCTTGATTTTGATTATGATTCTATAGATATAATGTTTCATATGATCTTGAAAGTGAAATCATAACAGTTTTTTTGTGCTATAATTGTAAGTTAGTTAACCCTATCCGTACGCCTGGGGTCATTTTGTACCTCAGGGGTTGTATTCTTCATATTTTAGAATACTTCTAGTGCGAAGATCCCTTTGAAACTTTCAGTATTTTTCAAATAATTTAAATTTGACAGACTGCTATGCAAAGCGTACGAATAGGATTAGCGAGTAAATTTCCTCTTTGGAAAGTGGTGGCACAGAGTTCCCCATTTCGTATTGATATGATAGTAAAACATGATGTACTAATAGGGTTAATGCATGCTCTTGAATATGGGGTCATTTTTATCTTTTATTGTATGTTCATAAAAGGAAAAATCTTGAGACAGGTAAATGACACAGAGAGAGAGAGAGAGAGAGAGAGAGAGAGAGAGG
>NW_004798001.1:197175-209189 GCF_000002075.1 Aplysia californica | reverse complement strand
GGAGGGAGGGAGGGAGGGAGGGAGAGAGAGAGAGAAAAAGAGACAGCAAGAGAGAGATAGAGAGAGAGAAAGAGAGGGAGGGAGAGAGAGGGGGAGAGAAGGTGTAACTGATGGTTGAGAAATGAGTGTTGAGACATCTAAAAATAACAGGCTGTTTACTCTCTAGATGGAAGTTGAAGTGACCATGAGTATATCTGGAATACAGATATGTAAATTCTACGAAGTCATCAGAGCTCAGACTGAATTGATTTTTCTTGTGCAGGCAAATAAGACAGGCACAGTGGTGGTTGCGGAGGTAGATGAGAGCCCAATGCTGGTCTTCAACATCCCTGAGCGAAAGTTTCTGTTTGAGATCTCGACCACGATGCTGGGGGTGAACAAAGATTCCTACCTTACCCTTACTGATGGGCTCATCACAGATGATGGCAACCTCCTCATGTTTCTCTGTGACTACAAAATTCCCAAAAACTTGCTGTCTCCCAACGTCAAGGCAGAAGATGTGTCCAGTATTTTCGTTTTTGACCTTGTCAAATGTGAGTGAGCAAACATAATATTTTTATCAGTGATCTATTTTTCAACAATAGATAAAGTACTACCTTGTTCTTGTTTTGTTGTGTCATCTACAAAAGCATATTATATAAAGCAAACTAATTACATTATGATTACACCAAAAAAATGACTAAAGCTATACATAGGATTTTGTTCCTGTTTATTTCTTTGTTTCTTTGCAATGAACTTTGATCAAAGATTGTTCTCCTGGATGGATCATTTCTCTATTTAAGACCCAAGACAAAATGTCACCAACAGCATCAGTAGTGACATTTGCAACAACAACTCATGGGCTGTTGATTTTAGGGAATGACAGATGTTGTGTTCAAAAGATTAGGAACGAAGATTGTGTTGAAAGAACTTGTATTTAAGTAAAGGAAAAACTACTTCTCTAATAAAGTCATCTATATTTAAGCATGTGAATGTTTTTTATGTTACTGCCAGCGCTATATATCCATTGTCATGGCAATGATCTTCTCTTTACTGACACTGAACCTCCTTCAGCTTACGGGGGTGTTGAAGGGTGCCACTGATGCTACGTCTTTACTTTTCCTCAGTGGTTTCTGTCTTTCTGTCTTATTTTTCCTATCACTTATTGACAATTATGGTGTCTATGTACTTCTCTTTACTCAAACAAACTTGTGGTAGGTCCTACTTCTTTACTTTCCATCTGTTGTTTGTCTGTCTGTCTGTCTGTCTGTCTGTCTGTCTCTCTGACTGTCTGTCCATCTGTCTATCCATCCGTCTGTCTGTTTATCTTACTTTTCCCCAGCACCATATGATCATTATTGTGTCATTGTGCTTCTCTTCACTCTCACAAACTGTCTGTCTTACTTTTTCCCAACACTAAATGAGCATAATTGTGTTGGTGTGCTTTTTTTTTACTCAAACAAACCAACCAACCTCCCTCAGGTTCTCTGACCACGGTGCTGGTTGACGCACAGTACTACGACCTGTACAAGAGACAGAACAACACCAAGTCTGAGGTCTACATCGATTCCTTTGTCCTGCTGGATGAGAACCAACTCATCTCTGCTCACGACGACCACTTGATTAGGATCTTCAATTACAGAAACGGTGTGGACAAACAGTTTTTTTTCCTTAATTTATTCATCTTTTTATTATGATAATTCTTCCTCACTTTTTTCCTCACATCTTGAATTACCGTTATTCAAAGTACCTTGCAGATTGTAAAAATGTTGATTAGTCATGTTAAAAAAATATTTGTAGAAGGTTTTAACAGATATCTTGTTAATGATGATTATGAGAAGATGCTTTTGTTTTAGTGTTGCCATGAATTCATCCTTTTTTGCTGTCCTGTCTACCTTCTCTTTTCCTTTATGTCCTGATCATTTTCAAAATGCAATCTATGATCTTTTACTCTGAAAATCCCCTGCTTCAGTGTTGCATAAAGTTGTAGGGTTTCTGAAAATTGACTTGAAAACGTTATTGTACTAGTTTAAGGGCTGTCTTGTAAATTTAGAAATGTTCTAGCTGTAACTGGATTTTTAAGAGATAGTTCACAAACAGAATACTTCAGTAAAAGAAACAAAACAACTGCTGTCCACAGGCACTCTGCTGAAGAGACTCAAAGGGCACTTGTCCAGTGTGCAGTTGTCCTTCATGCCGGGCAGCAGGGTGCTGGTGTCCCAGGGCTCCTGGGATGAAGAGTATGGGATCCGGGTCTGGGACACCAAGACCTGGGAGTGCTTCGCTGTCTACAGATATGACAAAGATGTCAGTAACACTCCCTCAGTAGTCTGTGAACTGGTGTTTTGATTGGTGGATATTGTTTTTGATGGGGGGAGAGGGGTCCAACGCGGCGCAGTGATTCTTTTTTTTTTTTTTTTTTTTAACCCTTTAAGCCCTGAAAATGATTTCTGATCCTAGAAAAATATGCATGAAAAAGGTTTTATCTGCTTTTGTGTGTAAAGCTCACATGCTTTGATGTTCAACAATATCTGAAAAGTAATGTAAAATGAAGATTGAACCCGAGGGATCTCATACATTGATGTAAACTTTACCCTTTATTCATTTCCTGTCTTTTTTAAAGTCCTTTGTTAGGTTAGCTTTAGTAGCGGTTTTACGGCGCTCGCAACTGCATAAGGTCATATGAGCGCCAGAAGATTAGAGGTGTTACAAGAGAGTAATAAACATAAAAAAGAAAAAGGGGAGATAAGGACGATAGATGGTTGATAAGAAAGAAGAAGCAAACCACACCAGAGCACCCGCCAACCACCCACAAGTCCTTTGTGATAATGCTTTAAAGAGTATAATAGATATAAAGTTGGGGAATTACAAATTGTGTGAGCTATCCGTGATTTTGAGTTGTACGTGTTTGTGTTATATGTTCCCCACTATAGTAACCGTTTGTGACCAGCAGGGGTTTATTTGTAAAATTGTGTGTGTGGTACAGTATTGTGTATTATCTGGCACTGGTATCACCTGTGAATTGTTTTATGTATGTCTTGTACATGAGATTGTTCCTGCGTCTATGGTGTAAGGGTTATAAGGCTCTTCACAATTGCCTGCAGAGGACATGAGTTCGATTCGTGTTTAGGGAGGTTTTTAAAAAATCAAGTATCTCCGTTTGTCTGATGGAAGCTGTATTCGTCTCAACCTGGGTTGGCCCTGCCAGCCTGTCTCTCAAATGATTTACATTGTACTAATGGGGATATATAACATGTATGATTACATTCATTGTTATATATATGTGTGAGGCAGCGGGGTGGAATCAGGCTCTCGTAAAAATAATCAAAGTGAAGAAACTTGCATTTTTTTGCGGGTTTATGAATTTTTATCGAATTTTTGTTTTTGGGCTCAACACCTGTCATGCCCATTAAAGAACTCATTTCTGTGTGGATTTTTCTGAAAAACGTTGATTAAAGGCACAAAAGATGTAAATTTTCAGTTACCACGGACTCTTAAGCTATGGAAATAAGTAATCTTTGACGGCCATTTTCTCACTAATTTTACCTCTGTAAACAGGAGGAGACCCCCACCTCCTTCATTCTCAAATATCTCGACTTGTATTTAAGTTAAACGGATATTTTTTCATCCAAATAAAGACAAGTGAACAAGCTTTAAGATGATACCAGTAACTCTACATGCCCAAAAATTGACGAGAGCCTGATTCCACCATGCTGCCGCACACATATATATATATGTCACAACTCGGTGGAATCAGGCACTCGTCAATTTCCCCACATGTGGAGTTATTTGTTCATTTCGCCTTACTTTCGATGAAAAAATACCCATCTATCTTGAATGGAAGTGGAGCTATTTGCAATGGAAGAAGGTGGGGGTTGCCAGGTTTCAGTTTAGAGGTGAAATTAGTGAGAAAATGGCTGCCAGATTTTGATGACTTCCAAAGCTTGAGAGTCCTTGAAAACTAAAAATTTATCGTTTTTTTCAGTAACAGCCACTTATAAAAGGTAGGCCTGTTAAGCCAAACATTTTTAACATTTGTGAGGCAGCGTGGTGGAATCAAGCTCTCGTCAAAACAATTAAAGTGAAGAAGCTTGCATTTTTCCGCAGGTTTGTGAATTTTAAAAAAATTTTTGTTTTTTGGCTCAACACCTTTCATGCTCATTAAAGAACTCATTTCTGTGTGGAATTTTCTGAAAAACGTTGATGAAAGGCTCAAAAAACGTAAATTTTCAGTTACCACGAACTTTTAAGCTAAGGAAGTAACTAATCTTTGGCAGCCATTTTCTCACTAATTTTACCTCTGAAAGCTGGTGACCCCCACCTCCTTCTTTCGCAAATATCTGGACTTATATTCAAGATAACTGGACATTTTTTCCCCCAAATAAATACAAGTAAACAGGCTTTAATATGGTACCAATAACTCTATATGCCCAAAAATTGACGAGAGTCTGATTCCACCACGCTGCCTCACATTTGATTTGCCAAACCAGCGACAAAATGCCGGTTTCTACAATTTCATATTTTTGATGAGATTTCACCACAATGCCTCATATTTATGCCATTGTAGCCCAGGTTTCCCCTCACGAACAGTAAAAATGGAAATTCTTTTTTTTTTTTCAAACAAATTTAATGCTTTAGACCTGGTTGCATTGTAACCCTTCGACAATTTCTTCCATAGTTGGATGATGTGCAGATGGTCGGTCCATCGTCTTCGACAGTTGTTGCTGTGACAAAATCAGAAGCGAAGCCATTCCTCTTCAACATACAAGGTGGAGATGCCGACCTGAAGAAGCTTTTAGGTCAGACTGTTCCAGAGTCTACCCTTCCAGCGGAGGTTAATGAAACAGGTATGTACATGCATTTAACACTTTCCACCAACCCAGCATGCAGAGCGCAAAACCTTTGACCCCACGTACCAGGATTTAGATGGGGTACTCACTACTCAACCTGTATCTCGGCAAAAATATCCCAATCATGATGACATTTACAGCACATTGAGAAAATTGAATGTAATGATTGCATGTTCACAAAAAAATGGACTAACGCTTAGAATGAGAACTGAAACCATTAGATCTAGCTCATTCATCACCCAAATCTTCGTCATGGTGTTAGTGTAAAGCAGCACTCATGCTGGGGGGGCTCTCGTGGCCTAGAGGTTAAGGTGTTTGCCTCTCATTCAAAGGTCTCGGGTTTGAATCCGGGTAGCGACTGAAAAAAATTGTTCTTCTCTAAAATGGTCTCCTTTCACCTTCTTTCCTGCTCTCTAGCCAGATTCTGTCGTCTGCTATTGTCTCCACTTTCTGCTCCCACCCCTCACCTCCTTTGACTCTTTCTGCAGCCTTTCTATTGCTTCTCCTTGGCTCCTTACTGCTTTCTTTCAGTCATACTTCTGATCTTCTGGTAGGAAAGATCTATACCTAGCCTTCTCGGACAAGGGCGAAAAATCTCGGAGGGCCTGTGTGCAAGTTGCACTCGTTAAAGATCCCTTGGTGGTCTAAAATCAATAAGAGTAGGCTTCGGCTGCCACCCGCGCAAAATAAAAAATTTCCTACCAACTGAAAATATTAGGTGTGTCCCGCGCGCTCATATGACCTTATGCAGTTGTGAGCATCGTATAACGCTTACCAAAAAAATCCCCCCAAAACTCATGCTGGGTCTGGTTGACAATTAAAAAACAAAATTCACTCCAGTTGTAAACAAACTGAATTTTACATTCAAAGGCCACACAAACCATTCAGAAAGGAAATTATATGAACTTTAACAAGTGTGCATCTGAAAAACGGGATCATTCCTTCAACGCTTTTGTTGTTATTTCACACCTTCACCGATCAGCGTCCATTGGGGGCAATGTGTTTCGGCATTTTGTGCATTCGGAAGCCTAGACCTAGAGTTATCTGATTCAATACTTATTTTCGATTTTTTCTACAGAATCAAGCCTTGAAATGGTGTTGACCCATGACAATGATGACATCATTGACAAAGATGATCCAGACTCAGACGAAGAAGAAAAGGATGACGATGACGACGACGATGATGATGATGATGATGATGAACCTGAAGAGCTCAGTGGAGATGAAGACTGGATGAATAAGGAGGGTTGAATGTACTGATACCCATTTGACTATACTGTGATGGACAAATGCAGAAAAAATGGCTGCCTTAATTATGGTATTTTACAGGTTCTCTTCCTGCAGCAGTTTTATGCAAATTCATTATTACTTTTTATGGGTTGTGTACTTGATACATCATTTTATCTTATTGTATCAATCTTTTTTAGATTGTGATTACCCAATCATTCTTGTATGTTTGTATTTGTACATCCAGTTTATTGCTCTATTCAATCTGCTTTTCGATGGCAGTATATCTTCTCTTGTTGAGAAGACCGAATTGGAAGTGATCACCTCTTGCTTCCTTGAGCCTACTTTTTAAATATATGTGAATATTATTGTAATTGAATATATATGCATGTAATGCTGTTTTATTTACAAATTCTGATTGTTAGTCTACATATAAGGCTAACACAACTTATTTTTTTGTTTGTTTCATAAACACAGAGAATCCTAGTTGTCTTTCAACAGGTATAACAAAGTACCTGTTTCAATTTCTCTTTTTAGGAGGCTCTTTTGTAATACACTTTGATGATATGTTGTTTGAAGAATGCAATGCGTGGATTCTGTCTTTCCTTTTGTAGCCTTAAGATGTTCTATTTCTAGAGAACAGACCTCGTCGCTCTCTCTGCAGCAAATTTTGTACTCTCATTTAATGGATATGTATTTAAAATGTGGAATGACATTGTTATCTTTATATCATTTGTTATCAATTTTACCTTTTTGAATATTCATTTTGAGAGTGCTTTATCTTTTTTTCTTTTTTTCTTTTTTTCCCTACATTTTCTATTGTGCAATCTTATACAGCTGTTGATCTCGTTGTTTTTTTCAAGTATACACTCCGAATTTATAATCTGCTCCGCAATTTGTCTGTTATTTTGTTAGAATTGTGTTGCTATTGTGATATTCTAATTGGCATTACAAGTGCAGTGGCACAGAAAAAGAAGCTATAAATTGGCAAATGTTTGTTCTGCACTTATATGACCTTTTTGTGTTCAAGTGCCATAAAACTCTTACTAAAACTTTGTTTTTTAAAGTTAGTTTTGTGATAACCTGGGTTAGAGTTTGTTTTTCTAAAAGCAAGATGACAATGTTTGTTGGGTAAACCTTCACTCCAAATTCATGAGAACAGAACATTAATTGAAGCAAAAAAATTCATAAACAAAAATAAAAAAAAAATTTAACTAAATGATTTCTGTTAAATCAGAACAAACGATCTTATGGTGAGCTGAAGATTTTAAAACCAAGTATATATCATCATTAGTGGCTTTTGGGCCTATGGAATAAAGGATTTTTCTGTGTCTCCACAACTGTTTGATGCTTGCTGCACTTGACT
The DNA here is from genome assembly GCF_000002075.1 of Aplysia californica. Taxonomy (NCBI): domain Eukaryota; kingdom Metazoa; phylum Mollusca; class Gastropoda; order Aplysiida; family Aplysiidae; genus Aplysia; species Aplysia californica. Next base: position 201,767 of record NW_004798001.1, on the reverse strand, counting down.
GCATGTGATTTGAGCTGTCTAATTCTCTTCTCTACCCTGTTCTGTCCTCCTGATCTTCTGCTCGAATTGTTTAGATACGAGTATGGAGAAGGTTAATTGTCTGGTAACACGAGATTTGTTGAAACATATCTCCTCTCAGGTAGTGTTGAATAAAATATCGTCGCCATCATGATAAGATTGGATAGCAACAAAATTTTTTATTTTACTTTTTTTTCCGCGAAACATATTCTACAAAGCATGTTTCATATGCTGGTTAAGAATTCATATTTTAGTAAACACAGGAAAGTGGACATAATTTTAACAGTATGAATATCAGATTACCCTAAGCCGTCCTTTTAATAAATCAGTTTTTTCCTTCTCCTGAACATTTACCCAATGTCACTTATCCGACCTTAATACGATGGCGACGATATATCGACTGTTTAGTGTAATGACATATGATGGAGTTTTGCACTAAGCAGTTGATATATGCCAGCTTATTGTTTGATGTAGCTGTGCGTGAAAATAATATAAATTGTACACTCACTTTGTGCAAACTCACATGATGACTTTCACCAGTTATATGCTGACTATGAATCGTGATGGGAAAGGAGTTGTGTCAGATTGGGAAAGGAATGTAGCCTTCCTCAGCATTCTTAAAAGGAAGTGAAAAAAGCTGTTGATATTAAACTCAGAAGTGATAATGCAAAAGATTTGATAGGATGCAACAGAATGAGAAAAGCATTTCACGAGCCTAGTGTTATGTCTTCACTTCTGCTCAGGGATACATGGACTTTTGTTTTTGCTGATCTATGTGTATACTATCTATCATATATCTATATTTTTGTTGCTACTGTCGTTATTGAGGCAGAGAGTGAAAGAGAGAAGGAGAAAGAGAGAGAGACAGAGAGAGACAGAGACAGAGACAGAGACACACAGAGAGAGAGAGAGAGAGAGAGAGAGAGAGAGAGAGAGAGAGACTGTTAGATTTCTGTGATATATTTGAATATTTCTAGTACTGTATTTTTAAATTATTCTTCTGTTTAAGAAATTGAGAATTTTATGTTGCCTTGGTATTTTTGGATTGTTGACCATATTTTTATGTAAGAAAATTTTGGAATATTATTTACATGGATTGTTCCTATATTTATCTCTTGTTATTTATATCCCAGTGTACTATGTTTTTACACAATATTATACAAATTTATGTCATTTTATATGTGCATGCTCCAGTGGCATTAAAATACATACAGCATTAGCGTACAATGCCACGGCATAAATGTGAAGCGGTGTGGTGGAATCAGGCTCTCGTCAAAATAATCAAAGTGAAGAAACTTGCATTTTTCCGCAGGTTTTGGAATTTTTATCAAATTTTTGTTTTTTGGCTCAAAACCTTTCATGCCCATTAAAGGACTCATTTATGTGTGGATTTTTCTGAAAAACGTTGATTAAAGGAACAAGAAATGTAGATTTTCAGTTACCACGGACTCTTAAGCTAAGGAAATAACTAATCTTTGGCAGTCATTTTCTCAATTATTTTACCTCTGAAAGCAGGTGACCCCCACCTCCTTCATTCGCAAATATCCCGACTTGTATTCAAGATAAATGGATATTTTTTTCATCCAAATAAAGACAAGTGAACAAGCTTTGAGATGATAGCAATAACTCTACATGCCCCGAAATTGACCAGAGCCTGATTGCAACACGCTGCCTCATAATTGCTGCTTGTATTTTTATGCCATTGGAGTCTACTAATGTGCACATTGAGCGTTGTAAAGGTCTGTAGGGAAATTCTTAATCTTTTATTTGTTTATACTCTGCTGACTTTTTACAAAGCAAAAACTGTGATGTCTTTACTCAACGACAGAAATATTTTTTTTCTGGTATTCACTATCGTAAATAATAATTTGCTGGTTATGGTAAACAGACACAGTAGTCCATGTGTCATAATTAATTATTGACAACATCCCTCCCCCCCCTCCCCGCTGCTTTTTATTTAATAAATAATACATTGGTATGCAGAGTTCTTGATTCCATTCTCATGCTATTCGTTGATTTTGATTTGCCCAGAGGCAGAGGTTGATTATACAGGTGTTAATAAACCTATACTATTTCACATTTTTTGTTGTTGTTGCTCAAAGGTTATGGAAGCCTTTTATTCTACTTACTGGAGATGAGTCCTGAAGTTGATAGATGTTCCCACTCACTCCTACTCTGTGAATGGCTGAATGTGTCACCACAAATTCATGATGATTAATTTCAGTCATCTCTAATTGTCTTGTTGCTGTTGTTTTATGATATGTGAGGCAGTGTGGTGGAATCAGGTTCTCGTCAATTTTTGGGCATGTAAAGTTATTGGTTTCACTTTAAAGCTGGTTCACTTGTCTTTATTTGGATGACAAAACTATCTATTTATCTTGAATACAGGTCGAGATATTTGCGAAAGAAGGATGTGGGGGGTCACCTGTTTTCAGAGGTAAAATTAATGAGAAAACGGCCGCCAAAGATTAGTTATTTACTTATCGTAAGAGTCCGTGGTAACTGAAAATTTACATTTTTTGTGCTTTTAATCAACGTTTTTCAGAAAAATCCACGCAGAAATTAGTTCTTTAATGGGCATGAAAGGTGTTGAGCCAAAAAACATAAATGTGATAAAAATTCACAAACCTGCGGTGAAATGCAAGTTTCTTCATTTTGATTATTTCGACGAGAGCCTGATTCCACCAGGCTGCCTCACATATTGACTTTTTACTACTTTTAGAGCATGTTATTTTTGCTCTTTAAAGTCTTTTTGAGATGCTCAATTTCACAATTTTTTTTTTCATGTGGTTGTACTTTCACTTTTCTACTTTACACCAGATTCAAACAGAAGTTTTACTGCTGTCTCAGGTAAGATTTTCAACTTTGGTTTAGCATTAAAATTTGAAGGGTGCATTGATTTTTTTATGTGGGTACCTTGCTTTAATGGCTTAGTTTGTCTATTGTGCTATCAGTTGAGTAAAAAGTAAGTCTATCAATATGTATTGAGTACTATGTAAAAGATGTTACATTAAGAAAGATCATAAAAGCGTTGCGCGCCCGTATGACCTTTTGCAGTTGTGAGCGCTGTAAAACCATGAACTAAACTAACATAAAAGCGTTGTGCAAAGTCACCCAAGTGTCTATATTCACTAAATTAGAGTGTTCAGTGTACCCCAAGCTGGGTAAACTTCGAAAATTTCAAGTAATTGTTTGTATCAAATCATTATTCCTTGGGCCAGAAGAAAAGAAAGATAATCTTAGTTCTCACTGGAGTGTTTATAAATACTTCTTTTTGTTGTGTTTAGATACTCAATTTCTTTAATAACTTTCAAGAAAGATTTATTCATCATTTTATGGGCCGTCAGCTCAATGTTGTCATGTGGAGTGCTTCTTATTTGAAAAAAAAACAACCCAACAACAATATAACATTTTGCAATGCAAATAAACCTGAAGTTATTACATTATATCTCTGCATTAATGTTGTTTTATTTCAATTTCATTGAGTTTTTATATCAAATCCGTCTAAGATGGCCACCCATAGCCAAGTAGAAAAATGTCTGTCTAAGACTGGTTGAGTCTCACACATGATCTTTATAATGTAATAAAATGCAAGGGAGGATAATGGGAAGTGGCCTTTGATCAGGTGATTGTCTTCATACAGTTGGTTGTTAGAGCAGATGCGACTGTATGTTTTAAAAAAAACCAAAACATTATCTTAATCTACCTGTGCAAATTCTTACCATTTTTGACCAGTTACAGAAACTGCACAAGATATCCATTATCATTTATCTCTTTTTTTTCCTCTTTTTTGTGGATCTTCAGTTTTTCAGGGAACTTTTTGGAGAAAGTGCTCGCAAAAAAAATATTTGCTGGCTTATTGTTCCACTACAAAATACTGGTGACAACCTAAGTTTTATTTTAGACAAGCAATACTACTCCATGTAATGGTAGGCTACTTTTAAATATTTTTTTTTTGAAATTCTATTTTGGAAAAATAAGTTTGTCAGCCATCAAGAATCGTTTATGCTCTCTGACACTGACATTTGGAGAGGGTTTCAAATGTTGGAGAAATGACGTCTGTGGTGTAGTAGTGAGACGCTTTTCTGTCGCTTGGAGCAGACCCGAATTCGATTCCCAAGGGAATCAAGTTTTATTGAGTATCTGGCAGTCTTTCTGCTGTGATATTGTACAGTCCATGCCGACTTTAAGCACGGTCATCGGGAGAAAGCATAAGCGTGCTTAAAGCCGGCACGGACAACGTATCCCTCTCAGCCCAGATTGGCCTTGACAGGCAGTGTTGGAAGCACTCCTCTTTTAATTGGTCTAAATTGTATGGGTGAGGGTGTAAAGACACATACTTTTAAAGAATTTGTTTGATGTTGGAGAACTTGCACGATGAACTGGTGATAATTTGATAACCCTTTTGTGCAGTAATATTTTTAAAAAATAGAAGTACTGGGTTTGAGAACTACTATGATCGACGTCTTATGTTTGAACTTCTTTTTGGTTGAATTGGCATTGTGAATTACTTTCGCACGCGCACGCACACTCACACTTTCACACTTTCACACACACACACACACACACACACA
>NW_004798001.1:193024-195951 GCF_000002075.1 Aplysia californica | reverse complement strand
CCTTTCCGCTCCGACAACCCGTCCCACCCACCCCAGTATAATAATGCACGTACCACCCATTTAGAAAAAAACTCTTCAGTAATTTCTCTAATTGTGTATGTGCTCAAGAGAGTAAAAAATAACACAATATTCTGGTTTTTTCCCCACTCGGTCTGACATTGATTGATCCCCACTGGTTACGAAGGAACTTTTCCATTGTGCCTGTTGTTCCTCAAATCAACTGCTAAGTGTAAGACCCCGCCATATTATTGAAAAGTGACGGGTAACGGGGCCTTCGAAATATTGCGTGAATTACCTGGTGAACTTTCATTTTCAATCAATCCTTTCTCTTTCTATTTGCAATGATTTTCCTAATGATGTCTTCTTTTATATGGTAGCTTTGTGATATCTGTGCCTATGTTGGAGCTGACCGGTTTGTTAGTGAGTGTTTGGCAGGGGCTCTGGTGTGGTTGTTCCTTCTTTGATTCTTTCCAGTCAAACATCTGTCGTCGTTATCTCTCCTGCTTTTTTTTTCTTTTCATTCTGGCACGTTGTTACTCTCTGGCAATGATTCTTTGGCATTTAAACTTAAAACGACCAATTTGTTTTGCAAATGTCCCAAAAGGTATTAAAACCCGGCCCAAACCAATTATGTTTTTCTACTAGAAACAACAGCGTCTGTACTGCAGAATTAATATTAATGTACGGAGTATAATATATCTGTGTTTATGCTGGGGTGTTGAATCCATCTCGGTCCGGGTGGAAATCCACCTCCTAAATTATTGTTCTAGCCTATGTCGATGGGGATATAAAAACTCGCGCATAAAAGAAAAGGTGAATATTAACAGAACACGGCTACGACCGACTTGTGGCAAAGTGTTGCGATCGCAATAAATCATGTAATGCGTATACCCTATTTGAACCGAAGAGAATTCAGTAGAGCGTTACAGTAGACCGTTACAGTAGAGCGTTACAGTAGAGCGTTACAGTAGAGCGTTACAGTAGAGCGTTACAAGGAATGTATCTATTACACCAACGTGAACACTCCGCAAAAGGATCTAAATTGTATCACTTTGAGAAAGATGACACCGCTATCGTCAGTGATTTATTGATATTGAGACAGCGACGGGTTGCTGTCAGATTTTTTTTTCTTTGATTGTACGGTTGAGCTAGTTCTGTACGTGTATGTCTTTTTTTGTAGTTGTTTCAAGTCGCTTCAGGTATCCCTTTTGCGGTATGTTTAACCTCAAGGCGCAAAATGGACGCAATACTTCTATCTCGTTTCTTCTTAGGTCAACATTCGTTCTGGTTCCCCAAAAAATCGTGGGGTGTAGTGCATCTACGAGTATATTATTATATCAATTGATATACGCATACGAGGGGCATACCAACATTTTTTCACCTGACCATGAAGGAATATAGGTAGAATCCTGAAATTTGATACTAACCGTAATGTTTCTTTATGTAGTCGAATCCTACTGTTATACATTTTTGCCATCGGTGTATGACCCTGAAAAGACCTTGAGAATAAAAGACCCTCTCTTTGTCAGAAAACCAGCCCTCTACCGGTTCTTTGACCTCATCATCACTATCAAAATGCCTTCCTTTTAAACCCCTTTTCAGTTTGGAGACTTTAAAAAAGTCAGACAGAGCTAACTCTGGAGAATAAGGCGGATAAAGCAAATTTTTTTTAAAGCCTCTTTCTCGTGCAATTTCTGCAGCTTTTCTTGAAGTGTGTACTGGCACGTTGTCGTGAAGCAACAAAATGCTTTTTCGCATCTTTCCAGTGCGTTTTTCTCTTATAGCCTGTCGTTATTTTTTTTAAAAAGCTGGTTAGAATTATGGTCTCCGGTGATCGTATGTCCATTCTCAAGATAGTCTGTCATAAGCACTCCTTCTTGGTCCAAAAAAACTGATAGCATCACTTTACCACTTAATGGATGCACTTTGGCCTTCTTTGGTGTTGGAGACAAGTCGATTTCCACTGCATTGAAGCAGATTTTGGTTCAGGATCGCAGTGGAGGACCCATGTCCCATCCATGGTCTCAAGTCTTTCAAAAAGATTAGTTTCATCCTTTTCATACAGACCAAGCAATTTTTCACAACAATCCACACATTGCACTTTTTGAGGAGATGTCGACAAACGTTGGACCCATCTCGTAAAAACCTTGGCCATATTCAAATGTTCATTTAAGATTCCTTCAACTAATCCAATGGCAAGCCTAGTTTCTTTGCTCAAACGTTCAACTGTCTCCCGCCTACCAGACTACGTGATAGTTTCTTTGCTCAAACGTTCAACTGTCTCCCGACTACCAGACTACGTGACACGTTTCTTGATTTTCAAAATATTCTCCTCTGTTGTTGCTGTCCCTGGGCGGCCATCACGGTAATCATCTTCAATTTCCATGAATCCGCATTGAAATTTTTACACCAAATTTTTATCACAGCACAGGATGGGCAATCAGTTCTATATACGGCATGCATCTCCGTAAAATTATCCTGTAGTTGCTTGCCTTGCAAAAACAAAAACTTTATTACTGCCTTGTCCTAAATTTTCTCCATTTTTATGTTGAAACTGGAGAACAACATACCCCCATTCACTTACACTTACACTTATAGTGCGCTGGTATTAAAAACCAGTAATCGAAATTTCCCAAAAATTTACGTGTAATCTAGAAAGATGATTGTTGGCTGTTACCCCAAATTTCAGCTTTCTACTTTTACTTCTTCATGGTAAGGTAAAAATAACTTTGGTATGCCCCTCGCATATATATCGACATGTATTTGTACATCTATCGATTCTAATTATCTATTCTTTTATATTTTGTCAAAAGTTTATCATTTTAGTTCTAAATTGATTGCGACATAATATAATTCTTACATCAAAGATCGACGCGTCCCGATACGTGCAGGTTAGAGGTTTTTAAAAAAAGGGGTTGGGGGGTTTG
>NW_004798001.1:187726-191133 GCF_000002075.1 Aplysia californica | reverse complement strand
TAAATAAATAAATAAATAAATAAATTGCTCTTTATCTGGCTCAAATTCAGTCAATTAATTGGTCACTCTACTTAGTGAACCGGAAATAGGTTACGTTGGTGTACGATCTAGGATATTAAAATACAAATCGATGATTCGGACGAGCCACGTGAATTATGCATTCTTGCAAGTCCAAACTGCACCGTAACTTGACTCGATAACGTGCGTCCTTGACTCCCCCCCCCTCCCCCCTTTCTCTCTCTCTCTCTCTCTCTCTCTCTCTCTCTCTCTCTCTCTCTCTCTCTCTCCCTCTCCCTCTCCCTCTCCCTCTCTTTCTTTCTTTCTCTCTTTCTCTCTAACCCGCTTTCTCTCTGTGTATGTGTGTCGTGTGTGTGTCGTGTGTGTGTGTGTGTGTGTGTATGTGTGTGTGTGTGTGTGTGTGTGTGTGTGTGTGTGTGTGCGCGCGCGTGCGCATGTGTGCGTACTGTGTGTGTATCAGTGGCTTGGCTGAGCCCTTACCGCCGGCATTTCTTCCATTGTGTTTAATCTGCATGCTCAATTATTGCTGACTGCTACGCTTGATAGGCCACACGTTGTTTAGTCAAAGCGAAGCACATACATGTACGTGATTATCCTTCCAACTTCCAGTAGACTTTAGTTCATTCTGACCTCGTCGATCTTTCAGAAGATAAGACGACTGTGCGTGTTTTCATCCAACATTTGGATCGTGTCTTATGCCGCGTGACAAACATAAGATTATCCTGGGTTTTTATGTGTGATTAGTTTTAGTTTTAAGCTAAGTATGAGTTTTACGGCACTTGCAACACAAATAGGTCTCAATATCATCTTAAATGCCGAAGGTTAGAGGTGATAGGCATCATCACATATGACAAATGATCGATGGTAATAGTGTTTTAGTTTTAGTAAAAGAGTTTTACGGAACGCAATACAAATAAATTACATAAATGTCGATGAATAGAAGTGTTACATGAGAGTAACATACGAAGAAAAGGAGGATAGATAAAGACGATAGCCGAGTGTTTGATTAGAAAGAAGGAGAAAACCACACCAGAGCGTCCACCAAACCTAACACCCACTATCTGTGTTTCATTTCCTGGTCAACTTCGAACTTCACGGAAAGGCTTACAAATGTAATGATTAGATAAGGTAAGGTAAGATACATCTTTATTGTCCAGATCCTGGCACATTGCTTTAGTGTTTCATCATGTACACACACACACACACACACACACACACACACACACACACACACACACACACACACACATATATATATATATATATATATATATATATATATATATATATATATATATATATATATATATACTCACGCACGCTATCAGATACACACAGATACACACACACACACACACACACATACACACACGCTCACACATGTGCACACCCATACACATACACATACCCTCTCACACATCCTCCCTTCCACACACATCTGTGCACATAACCATAACAATACTGTAGTATACTTGCACTCACAGACAGGCTCACTATCACATGCGTTTCATAATACAAATGAACAGTAATTAATAAACATTAAAAGTAAGCTAGATAGGTACTATGCGTTCTGATTGTAACTCACTGATATTCTGCTATTTGAATCATAGGAAATCCAAGTGATTTCAAAGAATGGATCGCGCGTCAGCTCTCTTGAGTGTACTGGTATGGGGAACTGAACGGTGCGTACCTGTGCTTATCCGAAGTCTGATCCTAAAAGGATACACCCTTGACAGTCTAGAAGAAGCTCTGTAGTTCGAACCAATCAATGCCATAACTTTCTGTTGAACGGGAATGTGCACTATTACTATTATAAATGCTACATTATTATTATTTTTAGCCCATAATAAATATCATTATTTGATCCCTCTCTGCATTCAAGTTCAGCAGACCGGAACGAACTGCCTTCGGTGACTGTATATTATTATTAATCTTATAATGGAATGTAAGTTGTGCGCGCGTGTGTGACACGTAAAGTGACCTCTGACCCCATCACAATGCCAGCTGGCCAGTCTACAAAGGTCACAGCGGACAGACGGACTGGGGAGCAAGGCATCTACGGCCACGATCTGTTTAGGGCTTCGCTTCATCAGTACATTAAGGTAATAGTGTTTTAGTAGCTTTAGTAAGAGTTTTACTATACTTGCATTAAGAATAGGAAAATAGGGCTTGCAAGTGCCTAAGAATAGAAAGTGTTACAAGAGAATGGAATACAAAGAAAAGAAGGAGGTGAGACAAGGATAATAGAAATTTGATAGGAAAGAAGGAGCAACCACACCAGAGCAGTCACCAGCCACCCACTATAAATATCTGAAGAACAGTAATTTCTGTTCGAGTCAGACAGATTAAATAAATAGAAGAAAATTATACCGCCCCCCCCCCCTCCTGATTAAAAAAAACAAAACCACTTGCAGATATATCTACGCATATTAACAAGCAGACATAAACACGCGTTCACAAACTCTCTCTCTCTCTCTCTCTCTCTCTCTCTCTCTCTCTCTCTCTCTCTCTCTCTCTCTCTCTCTCTCACACACACACACACACACACACACACACACACACACACACACACACACATACACAAACTCAACAACACACACTCGCATACGCATTCACATTCAGTCCAAATTACTCACAAAAGTAAAGCACACACATACGTATACCGGCATACACAAACACGTACACACACGTACGTTCTTATATAATATTATCACTCAAACATACACACGCAAACTTAGGCTTACATAGAGCAGCTAAGGCGGGGACATCACCCCTTTCTTGCCTTCTAGTTTCAGATTTTGCGCTATTTATTATATTGAATGGCTTTCCCTGTGCAGTTCCTTTCAGGTCGTCCCCTGCCTCTTTTCCCATCGATTTTCCAACAAACAGCCTAATGAGAAATTCTCGTGTTCGGAAGACGTGGGATATGGCCGATCTATCGCATTGAACTTTTGCATTATTAACGATTATGGTGCATATCAGCACCTCTTGTTGGGGTCTTTGTTTTAGAAGAGGTTTTACGGCGCTCGCAATTGCGTAAGGTCATATGAGCGCCATGTTAGGGTCTTTCCCTTTGTTCGAAATGATTTCTTCCCAATAAATGTTGCGCATTTTCCGCAGGCATTTTGTAGTCAAAGTCCCCTTTAGGCTTAACTCATAACTATACCAGATTATTGACTTTTTGAGTTGTGCAGTCGCAGCTTTAACTTTGAGTTTAGCGTCTTATTTTTTCCCAAATTTTATTGAGGTTGTAGAAGGCTCCTATGGCTTTTCTCAAACGAATTTTAAAAATGTATTTCTCGGTGGAACATTGAATGTGTGTGTATGTGTGTGTGTGTGTGTGTGTGTGTATGTGTATGTGTGTGTGTGTGTGTGTGTGTGTGTTTGTG
>NW_004798001.1:185864-187626 GCF_000002075.1 Aplysia californica | reverse complement strand
TCACACACACACACACACACACACACACACACACATACACAAACTCAACAACACACACTCGCATACGCATTCACATTCAGTCCAAATGACTCACAAAAGTAAAGCACACACATACGTATACCGGCATACACAAACACGTACACACACGTACGTTCTTATATAATATTATCACTCAAACATACACACGCAAACTTAGGCTTACATAGAGCAGCTAAGGCGGGGACATCACCCCTTTCTTGCCTTCTAGTTTCAGATTTTGCGCTATTTATTATATTGAATGGCTTTCCCTGTGCAGTTCCTTTCAGGTCGTCCCCTGCCTCTTTTCCCATCGATTTTCCAACAAACAGCCTAATGAGAAATTCTCGTGTTCGGAAGACGTGGGATATGGCCGATCTATCGCATTGAACTTTTGCATTATTAACGATTATGGTGCATATCAGCACCTCTTGTTGGGGTCTTTGTTTTAGAAGAGGTTTTACGGCGCTCGCAATTGCGTAAGGTCATATGAGCGCCATGTTAGGGTCTTTCCCTTTGTTCGAAATGATTTCTTCCCAATGAATGTTACGCATTTTCCGCAGGCATTTTGTAGTCAAACTCCCCTTTAGGCTTAACTCATAACTATACCGGATTACTGACTTTTTGAGTTATGCAGTCGCAGCTTTAACTTTGAGTTTAGTATTTTATTTTCCCCCAAGTTTTATTGAGCTTGTAGAAGGCTCCGACGGGTTTTCTCAAACGAATTTTTCAAATTTATTTCTCAGTGGAACTTTGAGTGTGTGTGTGAGTGTATGTGTGTTTGTGTGTATGTGTGTATGTTTGTATGTGTGTATATGAGTGTGTGTGTGTATGTGAGTGTATGTGTGTGTATGTGCGTGTATGAGTGTGTTTGTATGTATCTTATGTGTGTGTGTGTGCTTGTGTGTATGTGTGTGTGTGTGTGCATGTGTGTGTGCGCTCGGACTGGCACGTGAATATGTTTCTGAATGTTCCTCTTTATATCAGATATTTAGGTATAGACGATTGCTACGTCTCCATCGAAACAATTTGAATTGTTTAGGAGACGGGCTTCGACCTTCCCTGTCAACCGCAAACCTGTCCAGAAACGTCCATGTTCTTATACTTGTAGGTCAGGTCATAGATTACATAATCCTTCTAACCTTAGATCAAACTACCTGTAGGCCTATTTACAAAACGACCACCCCTTAAAGTCTAAATGTGAAGCAGCGTGGTGGAATCAGGCTCTCGTCAAAATAATCAAAGTGAAGACACTTGCATTTTTCCGCAGGTTTTGGAATTTTTATCAAATTTTTGTTTTTTGGCTCAAAACCTTTCATGTCCTTTAAAGGACTCATTTATGTGTGAATTTTTCTGAAAAACGTTGATTAAAGGAACAAGAAATGTAGATTTTCAGTTACCACGGACTCTTAATCTAAGGAAATAACTAATCTTTGGCGGCCATTTTCTCACTAATTTTACCTCTGAAAGCTGGTGACCCCAACCTCCTTCATTCGCAAATACCCCGACTTGTTTTCAGATAAATGTATATTTTTTTCATCCAAAATAAAGACAAGTGAACAAGCTTTGAGATGATAGCAATAACTCTACATGCCCCAAAATTGACCAGAGCCTGATTCCACCACGCTGCTTCACAAATGTGTGTCAAACGTCAGGCGCGATCGTCCGTGGAAACGTGGTCTCCACACTTGAGTAAAAGCGACAAATTACCACATGACAGTGTGCTCCAGCAAGACGAAAGTCACAA
>NW_004798001.1:182862-183937 GCF_000002075.1 Aplysia californica | reverse complement strand
TGTGTGTGTGTGTGTGTGAGGGAGAGAGGGAGGGGGGGTATGGTCACTTATCGCACTTGTTTTAAGCATTTTTAATTTTCTCTCATTTTGAAGTATTTCAGACCTTTGTATTTGAATGCATACTGGACACGTCATCCATCGACTCATTATATCTAGTGATAAAGAACGTAACGTCTAATTAGTAGATTTTAAAGTGATGCAGCGTGGTGGAATCAGGCTCTCGTCAATTTTTGGGCATGTAGAGTTATTGGTTCCATCTTCAAGCTTGTTCACTTGTCTTTATTTGGATGAAAAAAATGTCCATTTGTCTCGAATACAAGTCGAGATATTGGCGAATGAAGGAGGTCGGGGTCACCTGTTTTCAGAGGAAAAATTAGTGAGAAAATGGCCGCCAAAGATTGGTTAACTTATTTCCTTAGCTTAAGAGACCGTGGTAGCTGAAAATGTCCATTTTTGTGCCTTTAATCAACGTTTTTAGGAAAAAATCAAACAGAAATGAGTTCTTTAATGGGAATGAAAGGTATTGAGCCAAAATACAAAAAATTGAAAAAAATTCACAAACCTGCGGAAAAATTCAGGTTTCTTCAATTTGATTATTTTGACGAGAGTCTGATTCCACCACTCTGCCTCATTGATAAAAGCGTTTATCGTTGTATTGTTCTGAACATAACACACGAAGAACTCTCTGTTTTCTCATTAAAATCTCTTTATCCTCATAATATGCAGAAAGTAGATTTTTTTTTTTAAATCGTTGGCCAGCTGTTCAGATGTATACTAAGCCCAGAGCTGTTATTTAAGAAATTATATTATCATGATTTCTTAATTTGTTGTAGATCTATCAGTTGCATGTGCTTGATACATATTTCGTCTAAATTCAAATTCTAGGTGCTAAAAAAGAGAGACAAAAAATTCGTAATGTAGGAAAATTGGTTTTAAACAGTGTGTTTGTGTGTGTGTATGTGTGTATATATGTGTGTGTCTTTGAGTGTGTTTGTGAGTGTTTTTGTGTGTGTGTATATATATATGTGTGTGTGTGTATGTGTGTGTGTGTGTGTGTGTGTATGTGTGTGTGTGT
>NW_004798001.1:180333-181956 GCF_000002075.1 Aplysia californica | reverse complement strand
GGCAAAAGAGTAAAAAAGAGCTCATATCGTCCAACCTATGTTTACATTGTTGGGCACGGGTGCAGCCTCGAAATACGAAACCTTGGCCGTGTTCAAACAAGAAATTTCCACATCTCAACTAAATAAACCGACTATCCCCCAAGCGTCCCTTCATGAACTGCACATGTATCGTCTACACTCAGTCATTACATTGCAACTATCGGAGTCCCTCTAGCTCTGTTTGTATCATAATTATTGCAGACCCTCGTTAGAATTCCGAACGGGGTGCTCTTGAACTTGAGTCAGTCATGGCTGGTTGGTGGGTGCTCTGATGTGGTCTTCTCCTACTTCTCTGTCAAACATAACAATATATCGTCATTATCTTTCCTTTTTTTGTATATTACTTTTCTAACAACACATCTAATTTTCGACTCGTACTTGACCAATTAGTTGTAAGTGCCGTAAAACTATTACTATAAAAAATACCCCAAAAACCTGCACACCCCCCCCCCTAAAAAAACCCAACAAACAAACAAAGCAAAGCAACAACAACAGCAAAAAAACAACCAACAAACCGAACTTCGTTTTTTAGGGATTTTACAACGGTTCACAATCTACTAGGTTCAAACCTATCTGAGCTGGACGTTTATTTAGTTCAGAGATCCCGCCGTAAAAAAAATTAAGCTACTTTATTGTACAACCCTCCCATCCCCATTCTTAAAACATATTACATGTGTATCATTTTGACGCATGTAAACACGACGCCATACACACGGCGCCATACATGTATCATCCGCAATTTTCATAATTTTTTAAGAGATCAGATGTTTCTTCAGCCCTGACAATCAAAAGCCAACCCAGCCCCAGTGGGATTCTATAAGCCAGAAGAACTTTACATACGAGACAACCAAGTCGGCATCACGCTCACGCCTTCTGCCTACGAAACGAAGAATGTTACCGTTATATCACCGCTGACGCTGGTATGATATCCTGTAATAATCCCCCCCCCAGCCCAACTCCACCCCACACCCTCACCAGAACATGCTTCACACCCCCCCTCCCCACACCAAAAAAAGCAAAACAAAACCCAACAACTATAACTACAACAACAACAACAACAAATACAACAACAACAGCAACAACAACAACAACAACAACAGCATTCATGTCCTCCCCCACCCTAATCACCCCACCCCTATCCCCAGTTACTCTTGGATAATATGATATGCCTGAGCAATATTTATTATACACTGATGTATGACATTATTGTAAAAACATTTTACACGTAATCATTTTAGTTAAAAATTATGGCTTACACGTTAAGGTGAAGTTTCTTTATTCTCAACGATTGAGCAGTTTAAATGAACACTTTATACACGTCAAACTGTTTCTGGCCTTGTTTATAAAGAGAGTTTTCCGGTCATTGACCTTCTTGTTATTCTTCACTGGCTTTGTCCAGAGATAAATAGATAGATAGATAGATAGATAGAGAGAGAGAGAGAGAGAGAGAGAAAGAGAGAGAGAGTGGGAGACGGGGGAAGGGTGGAGAGAGGAGGGGGAGAAAGGGAGATGTAGAGAGAGAGAGAAAATAGGGGTGGAGAGAGAAAGAGAGAGAACGAGAGAGTAGAGGAGAGTAGAGAGAGA
>NW_004798001.1:176526-177910 GCF_000002075.1 Aplysia californica | reverse complement strand
AGTATACGAAAGAGAAGATTGTAGAGGGGTGAATAAAGATTATTATTTTAAAAAAGAGAAAAATATATTTACAGCAGTAAGAAGACGCACAGTCAAACAGATTATAGGCATGAAAGCAACAAGAAAGGATCGAGTCACAGACCATAAATTAATTATTAATGACAGAAACAATTAGGTCAAATGAGATGCAATAAGAAATGACAAATTGCCCCAGAGAGAGAGAGAGAGAGAGAGAGAGAGAGAGAGAGAGAGAGAGAGAGAGAGAGAGAGAGAGAGAGAGAGGGGGGGGGGTTGTAAGGGATTGAGAAAGCTTAAAATAAGAGTTTGGTGAGAGGACACATGGCTATGTGGAGGGTGACTATTTACATTCAACGATAAAGCCACTCTTTTTTCCATGTCAACATTCCGCGGGCCATGCGTCTAAAGCAAAGCGGAATTTGTTTGCAGACGTGTCCAAAAAGCTTGCAGCCGACAAGTTCATTTCTCCCGCAACAAGAAGCTCTCAAGACCAGGAATTACAAGCTCACTAAGGTAGTACTGATTTGCTATTTCTTGCTTAAGAAGCGTTGCTCTCTCTGAGTACTTCTGTACCATATCTTTATGATAGTATAATAATATTTTTATATATAATGTGTACACATTATCATGTTGGAGCCAAGTGCATGGTTGGGCACAACAATTAATTGTGTCAACTTTGCCAACTGCTGGGCCAATTTGCTTGCAACATTTAGTTTCGCACCAAATCTTTTTACCTCTTTCCTCTCGAATGTGCGAAGCGATTCCTCTTTGTCTTTGCAATGACATCAGTCATCAAGCCTATAAATTAAAAAATTGTGTGTCACATTTCTCCTTCTTTGCACCCCATTGTATTTGTCTATTATAGTGCGGTCAAAAATTCGTGGCGCAACTTATTGTCAAATATTTCCTCAACTCTCCAACTCTTGCACAATGACTTATATTAACACTGTTATTAACAGATCAATATTTAACTAGTTGTATTCTAGAAAATTCCTTTATAAACATTTTTTCTAAAAACCCTGTGGGTGGTTTCTACAGATTTTAAAAGGTTTACGGCTGGCCCAAAATCGCGTTCAAAAGCAAGTCCGTCATATTTTTTTCTCTCTAATTTCGACAATATTATGCTTATTGAACGCATTTTTTAGAACCTTTCATGTGAAACAAAGCGTTCACTATAAAATTAGATCGTATTTCTTGTAACAAGGTTTACCACTAAAAGGTGTCATTGCACACGGTGAGCTGTGACGTAATAAGTATGCAAAGTGTGTGTGAGAAGCGAGAAGTGCTGTGAACAATCTCATTTTCTGCGTGACGGAGATTTATAGTATTTTATATACATTTATGAAGAACATTTTTAAAATCTAGT
>NW_004798001.1:173704-175130 GCF_000002075.1 Aplysia californica | reverse complement strand
CACACACACACACACACACACACACACACACACACGCATAAACACACACACGCACACACACACACACACACACACACCCACATACACGCAAACACAAGCACACACAGACACACAATTACATAGATCTACACATATGCGCGTTCCCGCTTTTATCTCCATCATCTATTTCTCCCATATCTCCGCATACAGCGTAGAGTTCCCTCTCATTCGTTCATTCGCTCGAAACATATCTGAAGTTAATGTTTGTTTATTTTTTCGCTTGCTTGGTTGTTTGTTGGGTGGCCTCTTCCTAAAATGTTATGCCTTAAGGTTCAGCCTGTATAAGGCTGGGGTTGATCATGGACAAGAATCAAGAAGGTTATCAGCGCTGGGGCGGGTGTTGAATTTGTTGTGGTGATGGGGGGAGGGTTCTTTTTTTAATTAATGTAGGTGTTTTAACGCCCCCATCGACACACTTAATTAACATGTAGATCATTAAGGTGGCGGGTTTTTGACCCTGCATGTTTGGGCTAACCTGGGCTGAGAAGGATACAACATCCCAGCAGAAAGACAGAAATATCTTGTAAAATCAGTACACTCTCCCTATTTGGGAATCGAACTCGGGTCTCCTGCGTGCGACAGCGAAGCGCCTAATCGCTACACCACAGACTCTGGTGGGTGTGGTGATCGTATCAAAATATAAATACATGTGTAAGCGTTTCTTTTCATTAAAACCCCCCAAAATAAAACAAAACAAAGCAAAAAATAACGTGTGCGTGTCGACTTGCCTGATACGACCGTGGCACAAGAACGATAATACGCCAAGTGTGTCTAAACATTATTTAATATCTTATCTTACGAGGGATCATTTTACGATAGAGGGATGGGAATGGGTGTGGGCTGCTTGTACTTTTTAATAGCCGCATAAATAAAAATGTCTGTGTTGAAAGACGGGCGGGGTCGCTTTGACACTGCGCGAGTTATGTTTGCAAGATCAAGCTAGCTGGGTCTAAAGCTTACATAGCCTACAAGAACTCGACAGACGCACTGTTGCAGACAGCGCACGTTCAGAAAGAAACATAAAGGAAAGTGGGTACTTTATTCAGTGTTTATAAGATCATTGGCCTACATTATATAAACCACAGTATGCATTTTACATACAAGACTTCCGTGAAACAGATTGAATTCTAAATGACGCACACATATCCAAAAAGAAAAAAGAAAGAAAGAAAAGGAAACAGGCAAAAATTGTATGTGATTTCAACGTTTGGAATTTTGTACCACGGGCCACTCCATACAAACGCCTGTGGTCTCAATGTATTGCACATGACCTCTGTATTATGGGCCGTTCTGAAAGAAAGAAAAGCAAGGAACGACAACGGAAATAGAGCGGGTGTGTCTTCGACGTGACAACATCTGTGAGGCAACGAGGCGGAATCAGGCTCTC
>NW_004798001.1:168119-169730 GCF_000002075.1 Aplysia californica | reverse complement strand
TTTATTCTATACCCTTCGTTTATTATTTTCCAGCGTGCCACGACCGACGATCATGTGAACCATTTTATCTAGAATCTAGAGTATCCATCTGCCGGGATTTTATATCACACTTGGCACTTGGTGACCCTGACAAACAGGATCGAAGTAACCCGCCTCCTATACTATGGTGCTAAACGTGTCGACTGAGGCTTAAAAATAAGATAATAATCAATATTTACAATCACTTGTTAACCAAAATGTACGTGGCCACTTTCTTCTTTGTCAGCTATTTCGATCTCCCTTAAGCTTTCAACTGTCCTATCGGATAACGGCAACGAAATAATTATGAGGTCCTGCAAAATGAACCATTCTTTTTTGTGCCCTATTTAATTAATATTTTTTAGGGGATGTGTTTGAGGCGGAAGGATGGATAGGGGAAGAGGGTGGGGGGAGGGGGTTAAGTCAATACCGTACCATACCATACCAAAACTTTCAGATATGAGATGTCTTGTTTAGATTGCTGCGGTGTGCATATTTTATATATAGTAGATTTAGATTAGTTCCGCGTACCCTGCCCGCCATCTTTACGTGACATGAAAGTAGGTGCCCAGAATAGCCTATACCATGTCAGCCTTCTCCCTCCTCTCACTGAGTGCTGTGCTCAGCAAACGGTGGCAGGCCGCCATTGAGAACAAATCAAATAATATACCGCCCACTCCCCCTACAGCTGGCGACGTGCGTCCACTGTGGGTGTATGACCTCAGTTTGTAGTGTAAAGGTTAGGCTTTTCGTCATAGAACACAAAAAACAGCACCCCCCAAAAAAAAACCAAAAAAACAACAACGCCTAAGGCAAAAACATAACAAAACAAAAATCCCTCCAAAAGGTGAGTTTGAGTCCATTTAGGAAAGGCTAATTGTTTGAGAATCGTGGGTGGTTGGCGGGTGTTCTAGCGTGATTTGCTTCTTCATTTCTTGTCCAACATATTTCGTACTTATTTTTCTTTCTTTTTTGTGTCTGTTGCTCTCTTGTAACGCCTGTGATCTTCGGCACTTGATTGATCTAATTGTGTTGCAAATGCAGTCATCCCCTTACTAAAATAAACAAACCAAACCTCTGAATGATCTTTCTACCTGGATTCTGTATCCCACCCAACTAACTTGGATGGATTCTGACTGACAAGGTGACATCAGCCTGCCTCCCAAATGATCTAAATCGTGTCGACTTGGACATAAACAGCCATTTTGCATTAACTGCGTGTTTGTCAGAATTCTTGAATGGAACGGGGCTTACATCGGTCGACCTCAGCCGCACCCCTGCTAAAAAGGAAGGGTTCAAAAGATAGACTATGATGCTTAAAAGGATTAATTGATTTCCTCCCCACCCCACCCCGCCCCTCCCCTCAAATTCCTTTAAATGCCAACAACCCCCGCCCCCCAACAAAAATGACGGTTTTTTTCCGAATACGTAAAAAATAAACCACGTCCAAATCAACACACGAATATCCAAAACACTTTAAGAAAAATATCGCAACTCCCCTCGCCCCTTCAAAACACTAACACATTTAAACGAACACACACTCACGCATACATACACAATCACAAACATACATACACACACACGCGCACACAT
>NW_004798001.1:164392-165502 GCF_000002075.1 Aplysia californica | reverse complement strand
AAGAAGAAGAAGAAGAAGAAGAAGAAGAAGAAGAAGAAGAAGAAGAAGAAGAAAGGCATGACTTATATGACCTTATTGTGTTGAAAGTACCGTAAAACTATTACTAGAACTAAAACAGAAGACGAAAAAAAGAACAAGGAGAACAAGAAGATCAAGAACAAGAATAACAGCGAATACACGTACAAGAACAACACGTACAAAAACAAAAACAAAACAAAAAACCCCAAAAGAACAATAATTTAAGGAGAACTAGGACAAAAAGGAAAGAACAGCAATAACAGGAATCATAATTGTTCACAAAATTCCATTCACCCTGCAACATTGAATTTCTAAATTAAGATCGTCATTTCAAAAATAGCCGAGCATATAGACCTAGTGAGAACGAGGCAGTTCTCCCTTGGAATGATACTCCTAGTAGTTAGGTCGGGCCGAACTCAAAAGGACAACTTGTTTCATTGTTTGCTCTGCATAATTGAATCTCTGGCTTCAGCATTACTGGCACATAACAGATACACCAGTTTACCCGTGATCCTGTTTTTGTATGCCTGCCTGCATGGCTATATTCTGACTCCTTGAAGTATCTGTTTTTGCCTACTGTAAGGATTTGTCCTGCTCGTAGGATGAGAGTCTGGTTGACTGTTTGTCTGTCTATCTATCTGGCTGCCTGCCTGTCTGTCTGTTTGCTTGTCTTTACGTAAATATTTAAAAAAATCGGTTCACAATTGTTAATGTTGTCTATGTCGTATGTCTACCTGCATGACTGTCTTGCTCTCTGAACTATGTTTCTGTTTGTAAGGATTATACTTTGTCTGCTTATAATAATATTTATGATTGCCTGGCTAACTGTCTGTCTTAATTAACGTTAATTGGTTCAGCTTTGTTCTTGTTGTTTTTGTCTGTCTGCCTGCATTGCTAATGGCTGTACGTATGACTATCTGACTCTCTGAAGTATATTATTATGTTTTTGTCTGTAAGGATTTTTTCGTGCTATGAGTGTTTGGTTGACTGTTTGTCTGTCTGGCTGACTGATTGTCTGTTTGTCTATCTTTACTGTTCTCTCTCTCTCACTCTCTCTCTCTCTCTCTCTCTCTCTCTCTCTCTCTCTCTCTC
>NW_004798001.1:160479-161588 GCF_000002075.1 Aplysia californica | reverse complement strand
TAATAATATTGCAAACTCATATACTCTCTCGGTTTCAACAATTCTGTTGCAGCTACTGTACTCAATTAAAGTACAAGCTAGCTCACGCAATATGATCGTGTACTGTTCAGTGGGGTGTGAAACTGGCGACAATAAATCTCAAAAACGATATAATATTTTTCTGTATTTTTTAAAAAAATTTACATTCATATTGCTGCCCTTCCTGTATTTTAATCCGTTCCTTCTTTCTTTCAATGAAATCAGAAGATACAGCCATAGGATACTTTTGTTTTGAATTGTTCCTTGTTTCCTCTCTCCCCCTCCCCTCCCCCTTTTTTTAATTGGAGGTGGGGGTGTGGCGGTGTGGGTGTGTGTGAAAGGTAGACAAAAAAATCTTGAAATTGTATTTTTTTTACTCTACATCCTTCCTTTATTCCTTCCGTCCTTCCTTCCTTCTTTCCTTTCTTCCTTCATTCCGTCCTTCCTTCCTGTACTTCTTCGCTCCTTCTTTCTACCAATTTAAGGGGAAGGTATATACACATAATTTGTGTTTTGTTTGGCTGTGCGAAAAAATGAGAGCAATAAGAACCAATACGTATTTTCTTACTTCCTTTCTTTCTTGCTTCCGTTCCCTCTTTCCTTCTTCCTTTTCTTCCTACTCCCCTCTCTTCTCTCCTTCAGTAAAACGGCGAAGTAGTTATAAATGCTGCCCCTCTCAACCAGAGATGAGACGTTTTGTAAAGAGGGAAATAATTTACAAAATCGTGTTCTTCTGTACCATATATATTAATAGAGTTTAGAGTGACCTAATAGTGAGTGATCTATTTTTTTTTGTTGTTGAATATATTATTATTGCTTTATGTGTTTCTTGTTTTCTTAAACCCCATCGACTATATAATAGCACACTTCGGCTTTCGAAATGACCTATGGTTGGTTTTGCGGATGATCTACTGTGGTTTGCTATCAAACATCTATCGTTCTTAGTTCTATCTCTGCTTCTTTTTGCATCAATGCATAGTTACTCTCCTGTTACACCTCTGCTCTACTGCACGAACAATAACAATATTACGGCCTAATTGAGCTACACGTCCATATTTATGCCCACACATTGACGAGCACCATCTGATTTC
>NW_004798001.1:158006-159479 GCF_000002075.1 Aplysia californica | reverse complement strand
ATCATCACCATTACTATAAGGACAGATCGATTCCAACACTGTCAGCTGACCCTGACTGGCTGCGTCGAAGCAGCCCGCCTCTTAAAAATTACATGTTCTTATGTGTGTCGATCGAGATACAAAGTTTTCTAATAATAACTAATGTCCCAATAACATAACTAAAACTCTCCTGTGACGTGTAGTGGGGTCCTTTGTTTCACTGCACGGTGGAAACAGGCGCCCAACAATTTTTTGGAAATGAATTTGTGAGTCAGCGTGTTGGAATCAGGCTCTCGTCGAAATAATGAAATCAAAGAAAACAGCATTTTTCTCCCTGCATAGCAATTTTTATCAAATGTTTGTTTTTCGACTCAACACCTTTTATGTCCATTTACAAACACATTCTTCTGAAGATTTCACCGAAAACGTTGATTAAAGGCACAAAATTGTAAATTTACAGTTTCCATGGACTTTCCAGCTTTGGAATTTACCCAGCTTTGGCAGCCATTTTCTCGCTAATTTACCTCTTGATTCAGGTGACCCCACCTCCTTCAATCCAAAATGTCTCCACTTCTATTGAAGATGGATGGGTAATTTTTTCATTGAAAGCAAGACAAATGAACAAGCTTTAAGGTAATACCAATAACTCAATATGCCCTAAAATTGAAGAGAGCCTGATTCCACCAAGCTGCCTCATATATAGAGCTATTAGTAATGTATAATCCTAAAGCCTGTTCATCTGTATTACAATGCTTTTGATGAAAAAAAAATACCCGTCAAACTGAAATAGGAGAGGAGATACTTACGGATGAAAGAATTAGGGGTCGCCTGGTGTCAAAGGTAGAATCAGCGAGAATGCCCGCCAAAGATGAATGACTTCCGAAGCTGTGGTGTCCTTGAAAATTATACATTTACAATTTTTTGTGCCTTTGATAAATGGTGGGGGGTTTTTTTGTTGTTGTTGTAAAATTCATGCAGAAATGTGTTGTAAAGTATATAAAAGATGACGTGGCCAAAACATAAAAATCGACAAAAGTTACCGAACGGGCGGGGAAAAGTCGAGTTCTTCGATGTCCTTATCTCAACGGGCGTACGGTGCCGCTGTGATGCCATAGGTTTTTCTTCCTGTATCTGGGCTGAAAACTGATCTTGGAGTAAAGGCCCTACTGGCTGGCAGGAAAGATCAAATCTACTGAACCCCTGGTTTAATGGTACATGTAATTTACACAGTCAAGAGTTTGGGTCCCTTGAAGTCACGCAAAAAAGACGTTTTTGACTTACTTAAAGAACATTTACGAGGAGGTTTGGGGGGTTGAAATGTACTTTAACCGTTACATTATACATCGAGTTAGTAGCAGCTTTTTGTAGTGCGCGTCGGTCTAATTAGCTGCATGCGTCATTAACAAATTATGGTATCATGGATTGAAAAATACAGCACACACATCATCATCTGTCATGTCGCACTGATAAACTTACTCTATGGTATGTATATAT
>NW_004798001.1:156403-157901 GCF_000002075.1 Aplysia californica | reverse complement strand
TATATATATATAATACGGTTATTGGGTTTCAGTTCTTTTTCATTAAGGTGACGTATGGCGCCCAATATATTAAACATGCATTTTTCGGTCGACGATCATAACTCGATATCTCTCAGATGTTGACGTTACATAACCACTCGGTGTTTATCGTCATGGGGTGAATAATAGCGTTTGGGCGTTGCCTGCCTGCCTAAGGGACGGGTGGTTGGAGAGCGCCACTGGTAGGGCCCACGTCTTTACTTTCCCGGATCCCTTTATAGTTTCTGTCTGTCTGACTTACGTTCCTTTTCCCTGCAATGAATGGCCATTGTTTCCTCGATGCGCTTCTTTTAACTCAAACAAACAAAATGCCTGAGGGTGCCAAGGGTACGATTGTGTCTTTTCTCTCATAATGCTCCGGTCTGGAATGAGTTCGGTGCCATTATTTTTTCTTTTAACCATTGAAAGGATATTTAAGAGACAAGGTTTCCGAAATGACGCCCGTCTCTGAAAAGCATCAATGCCGCAAACAAATTACTCGTTCTAAATTATATAATATATATAATGCTATGGATGAATGAGTGGATTGACTGATGGAGGAAGGGCTGGATAAACCGATGAAATAGTACATCAGTCAAAAGCAAAAAACGGCAAGGTCAAAAGTTCTTAATAATACATTTGTCACGACACGGTAGAATCAGGCGTTCGACAATTTTGGGGCATATTATGGAGCAGTCGGTTCAATCCTGAAGCCTGTTCATTGGCCTTGTTTTTAAAGAAAACCCCCCCACACATTTACCTTAAACAGAAGTCGAAATAGTTGCAATTGAAAGATGCAGGCTGACATCATGCAGACGTAAAATTAGCGCGAAAATAGCCGCCAAAGCTTGGTGGATTTCAAAATTGCAGTGTCCTTGGAAATTACAAATTTGCTTTTTTCGCACCGTTGATCAATGTTTTCTGTAAAATTCATGCAGAAATGTGCTTTTAAGAGGATAAAAAAGGGATGAGCCTAAAACGTCTAAACGTAGAATTCGATAAAAATTGCCAAACGGGCAGGAAAATGTCGATTTTTCGATTTCTTTATTCGGACGAGCACCTTGAATTTACCATGAATCCACAAATTTGATGGTCTAGCACAGCCCTCACACAAGGAGCGGTGATTTGCTTTTGTGTGTTTATAATGGGGTGAACTGTATATATAAATGTCCATTAACCTGTATGTCCAGCGTCGCAGTTCGTGAATGACTCACTCTGACAGTAAGGTTTTTCATGTATTGGTCACAAACAGATGGTAATGTGATATTTAGTACACCTTAAATGTCTTGTATTATGTTTATGTATGCTGCCCACCAAACATATATGTCTGTCGGTCATTCCATTTGATTGATTGTCTGTGTCTTGTCTATTTTACATGCTTGCCTTCTTTTCTGCCTGTCTGTGTCGCCGGGAACGTTGGATTGGGAAAAGTGCTCCTGGCTTCTCAACTGTCGTTGTTTTCGTATAATCGTCATTTTCA
>NW_004798001.1:153328-155277 GCF_000002075.1 Aplysia californica | reverse complement strand
TAATAATAATAAATCAATAGGTTGGTGGCCATTCACTCTTTATATTTAAATCCAGCAGATTGTTTAGAACAAAGAATAGTTATCCAGCCCCCGCTGCACATTCGCTCAGTAATCCGCCCCCACCTTGACAGAAGCTCGGTGACCCCTGTTCCTGCAGTTGGAGAAAAAACCCCCCGACACGAAACCGATAGCATCTGATTCTGCTGTCCCCTGTCTACGTGTCCGGGTGTACGCCGCTAGCTGACCATCGACTGACCATCGACTGACCATTGACTGACCATTGACTGACCCTGCACAGTCGCGCATTCCGGCGGTTTGGTGACCGCAGAACAAAGAACTGTTTGCCCCTCAGAGAAGAAAGAGACGGACCTGGTGGCCGGTCAACTCTCCCACAGTGTTTAGTGTGCTTTTTTCAGCCTTGGTCAACATGATAGCTCCGGGCTGTCATCTCTGTCCTCTTTTGGGTTGTTTTGTTGTTGTTGCTTTTTTAACCTCTGTCGCGTTTCCCTTTATCCTTATGATACTTATTTTTGATAAGTGTGAGTGTGTGTGGGGTCTTCATATCTCTATTGTTACTGTCGTCTAGGAGGGCCGATGGCTCAAAAATGCTACGATGTTGGGCGATGACTATTATTAACCCTGGCTCAACCCCCCCCCCCCCCCCAAATCCTCTCCCCACTCCACCCTTGCATCTCGCTTTCTTGACACTTTACTGAATTTGGTTCTTCATGGCATTTCTGCTCTTTTCACTCTGCCCTATCAAAGATAAGCCTTATTTTCAACTCTTACAAGTCGTTGGCCCTTTCCATATTTGGTTGAAGCAAGTTTTGATAAAAATAAGTTAGTAAACGTTTGCATTTTCATCATTAAAAAGACAAATTTCGTGCTACATGCTCGTAAGGCTCCTATTACTCGCCAAAAATTTTCAGAAAAGAATAATGATTTACGATCTGATGTGTAAGGACGTACTTGTTGTAAAGTCGAACCTACCTTTAAGGCCACAATCAGCTGTACAAACAGCCACTTACCACCCCCCCCACCCCACCATTTGTATTTAGAGGTGTTACAAGAAAGCAAAATACAAAGAAGAGAAGGAGGTGAGGTTAGGATGACAGATTATCAATTGATAGGAAAGAGGGAGCAAACCACACCGGGACACTAACCAATTGCTTACCACAAGACTTATTCACAATAATAATTTAATCATTAAAATTCATTGAACTCGACTGTGCCAAATAAAAGTGCTTTTATAGACTACTTGACCTATAGTTGTTGTGAATAACTCTCTTGCTCGGCTCTAAAGTGACAAAGTGTGGCATCAAATTTGACACATCAATATAAGGTATAAAGAAAACTATTTTAGGTCCAACCCTTATTGGCATTCTCTAATTTGCTCAAATTTGAACAACAACAACAACAACAACATCATCAACAATAACAAAAACAACAACAACAACAACAACAACAATAACAAGAACAACAACAACAACAACAACAATAACAACAACAACAACAACAACAACATCATCTACAACAACAAAAACAAAAACAATAACAACAACAACAACAACAGAAACAACAATAAAAAATATCCGATGAGCTATGGTGTAGATGGGAGCCAGCTGCTTATGGCATGTCTAGGTAGCTGGAAGTCTTTGAAACTCAATTAAACTTGAGTCCTCCTTTCAGAATTAGGGGTTCTCGTGGCCTAGATTAAGGTGTTGGCCTCTCATTCAAAGGTCCCGGGTTCGAATCCGGGTAGCGACCGACACATTTTCTTCTCTAAAATTGTCTCCTTTCATCTCCTTTCCTGCTCTCTAGCAATGTTCTGTTGGCTGCTTTCATTTCCACTTTCTGCCCCCTCCCCTGGGCGCCTGACTCTTTCTGCAGCCTTTCTACTGCTACTCCGTGGCTCCTCCTTACTGCTGTCTTTCTGCCACACCCCTAAT
>NW_004798001.1:147889-150327 GCF_000002075.1 Aplysia californica | reverse complement strand
TCCCCCCCCCCTCCGTTCCCAGTTTCCCACCTCCGATTTCAAAACCACACACCGAGATCAATAGCTCCCTTATCCGATCGATACGCTCGGATCGATGATCGACCAGCCATTCGATGATGAGAATGTGAGAAGGAAAAGGCTAGAAGGACTGGACTACGTCATGGGGTTGAGTGCTGTCCACTCACACCGAGCGAGATCCTCTCAAGGGGAGATTGAGGTTGGGGGTCGGAACAGCTTGCTACGCGTGCAGGAATCCAGACTTTCCCACTTCCCACTTCCCACATCCCACATCCCACATCCCACATACGTCTTCACATAGCTTTATGTTTGTGATTGGTTGTTTAATTTGTAGTTTAAGTAAGCGTTTTACGGAACTTGCAAAATTGTAACACGATTAGGTCATGTACGTGCCGAAGATTAGAGGTGATACAGCAGAGTAGCAAACACACAAAGAAGGAGAGAATAAGGACGATAGGTGTGGGATAAGAATAAGAAAGAGGGAGCAAACCACGTCAGAGTCAGAAGCAGTGTTGTTGTTACACTTGTGGAAGATGATGGTTGTAGTAGTAGTAGTTATAGAAGTGGTGATGATAGTGGTTATAGGAGTAGAAGTAGAATTGGCAAATTCTTGGATACTAAACTGAGATACAGATTTTAGACTCAGAAAATACATGGAAAGGGAACCAAAAGATAGCAGAGGCAACATCTGAAGCAGCCCAACGAGACAGATTGCTGGTATATCTATAAATAAATATTGAATAGTATCCTACATGACTGTTCGGTTCGGTTGGAGAGATCTACTGTGAGGTTAATCATACTTCTTTGCTGATTAACGTTGTTTCTGCATGTCTTGCTCTTCCCAACACGAGAAATTACCATTATTTTTTTACATCAGTTGTAGTCAATGCAAATATCAGTAAAGAGGTGCGGGGTTCGGGACTCAAGACTCAGCTCTGTTCCAAGTTGTGTCCGCGGGAAAAGCACTGTACACAGACTTTCCCCTTTGGCTCTGTACTTTTGAACATGGATGTTAAATTCAGAGGTCCCGCCTGTTTAAAACCTTAGTAACACAAGGTGCGTTAAACCTGTACAATTTGGCAGACTGGGTTTTTTCCCCTTTTTTCCTATTGTTTTGCCGACGTTTGGACGGCGCCACTGATAGATCCTACTTCTTTTCTTTCCCTTTGATGTTTCTATCTGACTGTCTTTCTTGCTTTCCCCCCTAGCACTAAATGACCGTTGTTATGTCGATAGCTGCTCTTTACCCAAACAAACAAAACATCACCGCTGTTTTGTCGATTTGCAAGCTGTTCAACCCCCAAACAGGTAGAAGCTGCAGTGATAGTAGAACATTGCTAAAGAGACAGTACCGTCACACAATTCCCTGTCGACTGTCTTTCCCAACTGTGTTGCTATCGATTCGCTGACAGTGCAAGGAGGCCACGCATCAAACAAAGCGCGGGATTTATTTTAAACAGTGTACCCACCCATCTGACTGTTCTGGTCTGTTCTTTTATCGGAGAACAATCGGACAGGGTAGGAAGATCAGACTGGCCACCTGTTGCATGTTCAGTCTTTTCAAGCTGAGTCAGCTGAAAGTTCATACAACATACGTATAGTTTTACTTTCTAAATACGATACGAGCTCGTTTTATCTTCTCTTCTCGGGCCGACACCGTGCAAAGTAAAAAGGCAGGATTTTTCAGAGGAGAGTCCTTATCCGGTGGAACGATGATCCTCTTGTCTACATATTATTTCTGAACGCGAAAAAATTCAATCGGTAAAGTTCGGAGAAGTAGCGTATTTTTAGTGGCGTAATATTCCAGATGGCGGCCATTGAAAAACAAAACAGAAGAAAAAAAGAAATTGCAAAATGGTTATGGCACCAATAATTCAGTTTCAAGTCGCTTGGTCTAGTACTAAAGATTTCATCCCATATATGGGGTCCCCACCACCCACGCACGACCCCTCCTTGATTAGTAAGCAGTTGTACGAATGTGAACACGATATTAAGCTACACATCGTAAAGCACAGAATGCATCTCGGATGTGATGGGCGCAGTCCACAAGACCAGCCCGTTGCTCGGATACCAACGCTCGCTGCTTCTGTTATCACTCTGGTTGTCTGTGTGTTGAGGTATCACGCCGTTGTGGTTGCTGCTGGTTCAACTTGGTGGTGCTACTGTTGTTGCTGTCGTTGGTGCTTGTTCAGTTGCTGGAGACGTTGGTGCCGATGCTGATGGCGTTGTTGTGATAATATTATTATGGTTTTCATTACTGTTGATAGTGTTGCTGGAAATGTTCATTAGGACAAACAGATGATCTAGTTTCCAACGCTTCTGCCCTTGATGCCATAGGTATTATTGATGTAATCATTTGTGTAGTAGTAGTAGTAGTAGTAGTAGTAGTAGTAGTAGTAGTAGTAGTAGTAGTAGTAGTA
>NW_004798001.1:139386-146802 GCF_000002075.1 Aplysia californica | reverse complement strand
CCCATGATTTATCTTCCTAGATCTAGATCTACCCCTTCTTCTTTTTTAGACGTTGTGCTTATCCTATGAACAGCTCTGTATCCGTGCCTAGTTTCAAAAGCAAACATGTGTGAAGCGCTCAACCGCGCAATGATAGCAGAGTTTCTGTACACTGTTGTAAGCTCTCTGATGATAGTATGCTAATTTTGTGTGTAGGCTCGACCCATAGTGAAAGCCGATATGTCTGATCGTTGTATACAAAGAGGGTTATAACAAACACACACACACACACACGCACACACGCACACACGCACACACACGCACACACACACACACACACACACGCACACACATATACACACACGAACACACACACATACACACAAACGCGAACACACTGACACAGACAACTAATAAATGAATGAAGTGAAGATGTCTGTAGTATATTAAAGTTTGCGCTATGTCCCTACACACTTTACTACCTGCATTATCATCGTCCGTGAGTCAGTGTGTGCGTATGTGTGTCGCATCGGGTTACTATTCTCATCTCGATCTCCTTACATCAACTCAGTCGTTCATCTCCTCTTTTTTGACACCACATAGATTTTTGTGTCCTTTTAAGACAGCAAGTACATAAAATCTCGGAAGTGGAGGAAGGACCTTACCTGTTACATGGGACGCAAAAGACATTTTCTCTCACACGGGAACGTAGTTTTTAAAAAAAGAGACCCATGAAAGCTTCGTCGTCGAAAAGCAGCTTGACAACCTGACGTCGTTTATTTTGTAGTGACGGGAGTACAGGTAATAAATCTTGCACAAATCTACGTCCGGCTAACAAACAAAACAAAAACAAAAAAAAAGAAGGAAGGAAGGAAGGAACAAGTTGGCGTTGGCTTTAGCTTTGTTTGCTTTCATTATCGTTCTACGCGGAACGCAGTGAAGCGACTGTGTACGCCATAAAAGAAAAAAAAACAGAAGAGGAAAAAAGACCTTGCTTTCTGGTTTGTGACGCAATAAGGCTTTGATTTAGATATTTCAACGAAGAGTTTTTGAGAGGTTAAAATGTGCCGTCATGTCGTTTATTTATCTGCTTTATGTATATATATTTTTTTGTCCCTTGCCCATTTCTATGATAATGACGCCATCTGATTAGTAGAAAAATGTGCTTTATGTATATTAATTTGTTTATGTTTCACTCTATATCCTGCAATTCCGAGTTTGGTTGCATTTTCTCTTGTTTCCCTTTCCTTTCTTTTTATATTAGAAACGGAAACTGCTTAAGACGCTTTCAAAGAAAATGTTGCATATTGGACATAAAAGTACTAATATAACCATTTCAGTAGTGATTATGCCCTACAGTGCGATGCAGGATCACGCCTACTAATCTACGCTGCCCGCTTTCTTGTGGCCCAAATTGTATCGATGAAGGCAAAAAACATTGACATTTACAATCAAGCGAAAAACAAAATATATCAGGATACATGGTCACACGTCGTTCATGACGAACATGGCAATTTGTACTCCCACACCATATTAAATATTATTACAATTATTGTCATTGCGCAGGGACCGGCCGTCGTAAACTAGCACACTTCTGAGAGACTGGCTGACCCATACCATGATTATGAGCAAAAGTTTATGTATGTGTATCAGATTATGTCAGGGTGCACCGTTAGCTTAGAGGGGATGACCCAGGTTCGACTATGAAATGGTTTACATACAGTTATGAGGGACTTCAATCTCTTAGAAAACACACACACACACACACACACACACACACACACACACACACACACACACACACACACACACACACAGACACACACACACACACATATTTATATATATATATATATACAAAAAAAACACACACATACAGACGAAAACAAAACAAACACAGAAAACCCTTTGATGTATATTTTTGTTCAAATACGTAACCTTTTTCAATTTGTGACTTCTCCCAGAGCCATAAGCCGCCTCTGAAACTACAACAGCCACCTAACGACGAGCCAGCTTCCCGTTCGAGCTCCGTCACTTCCGTTGCTGACGTCATCAAATCACGTGACTCCAGCATGGTGGTGGCAGTAGACAAAGTGACCGAGGCAGTGGTAATCGCCCCTACGCCAGCCTACACGCAGACCTCAGTGTACTCACAGCTACAGTTTGCGGACTACAAGTACGTTGGTTTGAGTTAGGTTTTGAGTTTGAGTGAAAAGTGGGACATCGAGAGAATGCCGGTTATTTAGTGCTGGGAAAGGTTAAGACAAGTAGACAGACTCGAGCAAGGTGTTTTAACCCCCCCCCCCAAAAAAAAAGAAACAAAGAACAAAAACAAAACAGAAATCGACACAAATTAGATCATTTAGATCGTTCGTCCATTGGAGCAGAAACCAACCAACCCCTTGTTGTCTGTTTCGTCGGAAAGGAGCGCCGGTTTTTTCCCTAAGGCACCATTGAAAATTCCGGGTGGTGGGCTTCCGACTCTGCCTGTCGGGGCCAACCCAGGATGAGAGAGATACAGCATCCCACATGAAAGACCGAGATACTCGATAACTGTTTTCTCCCCACTCGAGAATCGAACTCTGGTTGTCTTAATTAATAAAGGAAAACTGTTGTCAGTATAACAATTCAAGAATGACTTCACTTCGTAGATGGCTTTTCAGTGCCTTGAAGGCAAGGGATTATAATATGAAACTACAAGTTAATAGAAGATTCACTTTACTTTTTCCGGCCTCTGTAATCTTGCGGTGCTGAGGGGAGGGCCAAACGTCTTCCTCTTGTTTGTTGCACGGTTATACTGTTTTTTCCCTTATTGTTTCTCGGACCCACTCTGCCCATCTTTTCCTGAGCCTGCCTCTTTCTCTGTATCCATCCAGATCACTGGTTGCTTTGTTTCTCTCCCTCTCTTTTCTCTCTCTTTCTCTCTCTCTCTCCCTCTCTCTCTCTCTCACTATCTCTCTCCCCCCCCTCTCTCTCTCTCTCTCTCTCTCTCTCTCTGTCTATCTATCTATCTATCTCTATCTCTCTCTGTCTCTCATCCTTCGTTTTTTTGTTGTTGCTCCCAGGCGGTACCGTGAAGAAGTCCACTTGAAGCCCCTCTTGTCTCCGGTCAAGTACTCGGACACACACTACCTGTACATCAACAGCACCCGCAAACGTTTCGTAAGCCGGACCTTCTACGAACCTCGCGTCAAAGCCAGGGGCTTCGCGGAGACCACTTTCACCTGCCCGAAAACGAAACAAGAAAACTTTGTGAGCTATCTGGACCACAACGTGGACGCTCAGCGCAAATGGTTCAAAACGGCCGTCGAAATCAAGGCCCGTCGTTTCCGATCTGCGCAGGTGATCCCAGCCCCGATAGACATCAACAGCAACTCGCTCACAGCAGTGGATCAAACTAGGTTGGAACAGCAACGACTCAACTTTCCGAATGATTCATCATCAGAAAGAGGTAATGGTGGCGTAGAAAATGGCGTGGGCGAGCGCTTCCAGGAAATCTTTGACCCAGGAGCGTCGCAGGTGTTTATTCCGAAAAGGCGTGAAACTGTGGACGGGCAGCAAGCTCTGTTGAACGGGGGAATCGTTCTTGATTTTCCCAATGGTGGAGTTGACTTACAACACCGTAATGGACATTTATTAGACTTTTCGGATGTGTAGTGTAGTTCTACAATTGTTTCTTTTTAAAAATAAAAACCAGGTTGTTTCTACGCACTACTCTAACAAATGTCTCTTTTAAAAAGTAAAACAGACGCAGTGCTCTTCATTTTTATGTGAAATTAACTCACCTCTCTCCACATTCTGGCAGCCTTCTCTTTTCTTTTGATGTTTCAGTTTCGAGTTTGGTCAAAATTAGAAAGATGGCTGTTCCGAAATATTGTTTACTTGGTGATTATAAGCAGCAGTCAACCCAAAAGTACAACTCATGCTAAAGAGACTATCTGTCCCAGAATAAAATGATCATCCTGCCTGTAAATAATTTACACCCACTTTGAAACGATTTAGATCAGGTAGTGAGCGGTTCCTTTTGACCTTGCCTGTTAGGAACAGTCTTGTCTTTTTTTGGTCATTGTTACTCCCTTGTCATTCATCTAATCGTCGGCTCGAACATGATCCAATTGTATAGCAAGTGCCTAAAACCTCTTGCTAAAACATACAAAAATCTGAGTCCCACACTTTAGGTACGCCAATTGTGTCTGCAAATAGCCCTCCCTTCCTTTCCACTACTGACGTTCGTTCACAAGAAGCGTCCGAGCAATATCTCAGAGGATATTCAGCTTCAACAGCCTGTAGTTTCTCAAAGTCCTCCGTCTTATTCTTGGTCTTCCTATCTTTCTTTTTCCTTTTGTATTCGTTAACGATTTTTCTTGTTGATTCCTAAAGCACAAGAATGAACCATTCCGATATGAGACTGCAAATCCTTGACAATAAATACTGCCCAGTTACTTGAAATATTGTAACCCTAATAATAATTGACTATGATGCATACGCAGTTTGGGTTCGATTTCTTGCAAGCAAAGGTCTGTCGTGAATATGCTCTGCCAGGTGGGTTATAGCCTTTTACGTTTACTCTTTTAAAAAAGGGTCTTACTTTGTTAATCCTTTCATAACGTGTATGTGCTGTGTTTCAAGAATCTTGGTATTCTGCTCCAGTACGTCAAAGTATACTGGGACAGGGTGGTCAGTTCACGGTCTGAATCTAATAATGATAAGACTGAAAAGAAATTCTGAATCTTTTAGCAATTCTTCAGGGAAGGACATATTAAGTTATCTGCTACTGTCGTTTCGTTCTTGTTGTTTTCTTTTCTGATCAGAACTCCTAGATGTAGCCACCGTGTAATACCCCCTGTGAAAGCAATTGAAAGCAATTTCTTTATCATCATTATTGTCTTTCTCACCTTGGATCAGGGTACATACCACAGACGAACACTTCACATTGCACCCTATCTTGGACTACCTCTCGACATTCCCATGTCTTTCCACTTTTCGGACTGTGAAAATGACCATCAATAATTTATTTATAGAGGCACCAGCCAGGACTGTGAAAATGACCTTCCATAATTAGTTTATAGATGCACCAGCCATCCATGTTTAAGTGCTGTTTTAGCCTTACTGCTAGAACGACATCCCTTTTTAAGTAATAGGCCGACCTTAGAGAAGTGTTAAGTGTAGAAACAGGGTCATTATCATGTACTTTTGTCTAGCATTCGAAACCAGTGCGGATTAAACTCCCCCCCCAAAAAACCCCCAAAATATTTCAATGCTAGAAAGCAAACGAATAGCCGTTGATTTATAACTATTTCAGTGACTTACATTTTTCAATAATTCTTATTTGTTCCGCGGGTGAGCCAAATGGAGCTATAATAGTTTCTTTTTGCTTTTAACTTGATTTTCTTAGGTAATTGAAAAACAAATGGGGGAGGGGGGGCGTTTTGGTATTCATATATCCTTCTATACTTCTGCCCATTTTTAGAGTGAATTAGAGAGTGTCCTAACGTAAACCATAGCGTTCTTGCTCCTTAACTAAATCTGCGTTATCTTTGCACTAGATATATTGTATTGTTATTTTTTTCTTCACCTTACGGGGACTGCTAACATATCACAGCAAGTATGAAATTTTCGTCCTTTTCTTCCATTCTCTCCGTCCAACTCTTGTCCTTATTTTTCTTCTCTGTGTTTCCATCCTAAATCTTCTTGAGAGTGGTTTAGTCATTCTACTATGCAGCAACTCTTATAGAGTAAAAAAAATAATATATAGCATTGTACCATGCTGTGTGTGTTTGTGTGTGTGTGTGTGTGTGTGTGTGTGTGTGTGTGTGTGTGTGTGTGTGTGTGTGTGTGTGGACGGGTGTGTGTGTGTGTGGATGTGTTCGTGTGGTGGAGGGGGTGAGTGGGTGGGTGTGCGTATGTAGGTGTTATTTTAGTTATTCCCATGAAATGGGCAGCTATGGTTACTGATCCCCAAAATTTAAAATACCGTGTTCATGGTTGTGTATCTATGTTTCCTGGGCAACAAACCCTTTTGGTACTTATTTTCGCTGTGAATCGAGTATTTATTCAATTTTGTAGCAGAAAATCCGTAACTAATAGATAATAGCAGGAGCTTTAACGCTTTTGGGGGCTCTAGCATGTGCTTGTGAGCTTTGTAATTCACGCCATGTACAATAATGACCATTCTTTATGTTTTTCGGTCTACGTTATATGTCTTCCTTCCTTCCTTCCTTCCTTCCTTCCTTCCTTCCTTCCTTCCTTCCTTGCTTCCTTCCTTCCTTACTTCCTTCCTTCCTTCTTCCTTCCTTCCTTCCTTCCTTCCTTCCTTCCTTCATCTCTCTCTTCCTTCCTCACTTCCTTCCTCCTTTCCTTCGATTTTGTCGTTTTTATTTTAACAACTCCGTTTTGCAGTGCAGCTTCCTTTCTCATCCCTGGTGGTACGCTGTTAGCTTCATGGATTTCAGTACAGGGTTCGTTTCCCAAAGCAGGTGTTCTTGAACTTGAATTATTTTGGGGAGATTTCAAGTTACATGTGATTGAATCATGTCGTATCGGAGATGGACTTTAAATTTGGCAGTTCCTCTATTTATTTAACGTTTCAGAGTAGAAATAAACGTTTAAATCATGCCATGCTGAGCCGAACTTCGTTACAGAAACGCAGCTGTGGATCAGTCTTTAAACAGTATTTTGATTAAATCGTTTTTCGGTTTTTTACTGGTTTTGATATTCTGAGGTTGGTGACTACTAACCTCTAGGTTACAAAGTTGTTTCGTTTTTATTTAGACAGAAAGGACAAAGTTCGTAGAGCTAAAAACTCAAATCAATTAACCCAAAAGCGTGTTTTGTAACAACGTTCACCCTATAGAATCTGAGCTAAAATGTTCAATTTATTTGTGATTTACTTTATACATAATTTATACTTACATACTTTTCTATAGGTGAATGTTCTTAGGTTTTTTTTCGTTAAACTTTTGAATATTGAATGGTGTGTAGCGGCATTTGAAACACAGTACAGTAGACGTGTGAGCAAAGTTATTCGATGAGTAGAAGAGCCTGGCGAAGTTTGATTTGTTTTTTTGTTTTTTTTGTCGTAGTTCTTATGATAATGATGGTGATGATATTTTTTTAAATGCCTTTTTGTTAATTATTTTGCTTGTTGCTGATGCTCTTACTAGTACTGCTAATAATGTTGTTGTTGTTGTTGTTGTTGTTGTTGTTGTTGCTGCTGTTGTAGTTGTCTGCGTTGTCTACGTTGTCTCAGAGTACACACTGTTATGGTAGAAAAGCAGAACACTGTGGGGATACAGGTATTCTAGTAATGCATTGAGTCTTTAGATAATAGTAGTTCTATTTATGATAATATGCTTCTATTTTTTATACAATGTGGGACCAAATGTTATAGTGCACCCGTGTGATAGTTTTTGTGCGTGTGTGTGTGTGTGTGTGTGT
>NW_004798001.1:136551-138478 GCF_000002075.1 Aplysia californica | reverse complement strand
GGCAGAAGAGTGAGTGGGCTGCTGCTGCTGTTGTTCGGGTTGTGACTAAGGCTTTGAAGTCCTTTAAAATTAGAACACATAATACCATTGTTTCGACAGAGTGTCTAAGGGAATTAATCCTTTGTAAACAGTATGATTTTGTATCTATTAGAAGTAGTGTCCCTTCGATTTTTGTCCTTACGAGTTAAGGTCGCATAATAATAATAATATTTTTAATAACATTATTATTGAAATTAATCTTTTCGTACAAATTAGGTTTTCAGCCCTTGTTCCATTGTTCCAACATATGGGTTAAGGGGAGTAATCAATTGTGAATAGAACAACAATTCATATCGATTAGGAGTAGTGTCCCTTGAACTGTTGCCCAAGAATTTAGGGTCACGTGATAAGAATTTATTGTGGAGATCTTTCGATACAAATTGTGATTTTAGAATCAAAGACTCATACACACAAAACTCTTATGACCAGTGACAATAAAATACTGGTACTTGTATTTAACTCGCAGAGATACTGCTTACCCATTTTAACCCCAAAAAAAACAACAACAAAATAGTAGGCCTAGATCTATAATTAATATTTTTTATTGTGCTGTAATAGAATAAAAATCACATCCCATGACAAATGTTTCACAGAAATGCAACGAAGAATTGCAAGGCTAAAGATAACGTTTTAAGAAAGAGCGCAGTCCCGAAAAACAGAAACATCTTGGTCCAAACTGAAAGTACTGAAAGGCTATAGGCTATTATGTGGTCAACCCTTCTATATGCCGTTAATGCTGAGAAATCACTAAAGACAGTGAAAATGAAATAGAAGCAATCAAAATTTTGTTTCTTAGGAGACTGCTGGAAACTTCTCAGAAGGAACAGATTAAATGAAGCAGTTCTTGAAGAAGCCCACGTGGGTCGCTCTTAGATAAAAACAATCAAGAAAAAAACAATTTGATGTAGTTTATGAGATACGTGACGAGGCATAACGATCTTAAGCATCAGCTACAGCTCACTGGCAAAACTGAAGGGAAACGAAACAGGGGCAGACCAAGAGCAATCTACTTGGGTTACATAAAAATACAAACAATTCTTTTTTTTTTCAATTCATGAAATTTCTACAATTTAATATCTTATTAAATAAATAAAATACAACTTATTTGATATCTTTAAAAAAAACCCCCACAACATACATTGGGTATGCTTTTTTTTGGGGGGGGGGGGAGGGGAGGGGGGTTGAAACTTTTTATGATCTATGTGCGGTCACCAAATCTAATTAGGCATCCAGTTTCTATAGCATGACTTTGATTCTCAATCGGAGAATGGTTATCGTTGAGTCTCTGTCACACTTTTGGAACATTTTCCACACAGACACTTTTGGCCTTCTATTGTTTGTTGGGGAACGTTAAATTAAGTCTTTTAGGACGTAGCGGAGACATACTTCCGATAGGCAGCTCATAAAAGGCAATGCTTTGACACATTTCAAACCAGAACACACAAACATCAGAAACAGGAGTTTACTTATATAATAGTGCGTCAAAAAAATTCGAGCGCAACTTATCCTCGAATATCTCTTAACGAGTTAATCAATGTTATCCATACTTTGCAAAGCATTTTGTATCAATTTGTTTTAATATAATAATATTTTTCCAGAACAACTGAGGCTTCATAAATCTATATAACAATAACATACTCTAAATCGCTGTCACGGGGAAAATGGGATTGTTCACAACACTTCCCGCTTCTCACACACATTTTGTATACGCATATTATTATATGGCCTACGTCACAGCAAAGAGTCTACATAACAAGAGAGGCCACTTCTCTCTTTGAGCCAATTAAAAAAGTGTCCTCAAAATTCGGTGGCGCCCTCTTCACAAAAGCGCACCCATTGCGAACAGAGTTACCCTACTTGAGTTAAAAAAATTAAAGTGAAACTAGCA
>NW_004798001.1:131076-132362 GCF_000002075.1 Aplysia californica | reverse complement strand
CCCCCCTTACTTTCATGGTCCCTGCGACATAAAGGAGCCCCCATCTCATTTTTTTTTAAATCATCGTGGCTTAACCAAGTTCAACAAAATCAAGCGATTTGCATTTATGAACAAGTACATTCACCCTAGACTAGAACATGATATCATAAATTGGCCCGTCGCAAGTTTTCAGCTAGAATCTTCTTGGACATCAATGTAGTTCTAGATCATTAGAAAGTTGTCAAATTTAACTAGCTTCCTCGTGCTAAACTTTTGTTTTGTAGCGTGTCACCTGGATGTATCGCTACTCTCTGTCTCTCTCTCTCTCTCTCTCTCTCTCTCTCTCTCTCTCTCTCTCTCTCTCTCTCTCCCTCTCTCTCTCTCTACCCCCCTGCCTCCCTTCCCACTGACACACACCCCCTACCCCTCACCGCACCAACCAAACACCCAAGAACCTAAACACACCCCATACACACTCAGCCAAGGAGTTCGATTAGTGTTCCAGAACAAGGCATGATCGGTCAACCCCAACCAAACACCTGACCATGACTGGGGTCACAGCCAACACAAGGAGACTCGTTGCTAAACCAGTTGTTTGAGGCCATAATGTGTTCGTGACCAGAGCTTTAGGAAGAATAATTTGGAATACTGTAAGGTAATTAAACTTTTAATTTGTTATTAGATTAAGTGAGGAATGTTTTTACCTTTAATTTTCCGTAAGTTGAATCTTAAGTAATCCAAATATGTTTGGTGATACGATGTTTTTGACTCGTTGCTAAACTAGTCGTTCGTGGGCATATTTTCGTATTCTTGACGATTGCTTGAGAAATAATAGTTTGGAACCTTACCATGTAATGAAACAATAATTTTTTTAATGGATCAAGTAAGGAATGTTGAACCTTTCGTTTTCCGAAAGTTGAATCTTTAGTCTTCCGAAAATTTTTAGTAATACGGTACGATGTTTTTGACTCGTTGCTAAACTAGCCGTTGGGTGAAAATAATGTATTCTTGACAAGTACTTGAAGAAGATTTGTTTAGAACAGTGTGTGAGAGGTATATAAATCTTTAATGTATGAATAGATCAAGCTGAAATGTTGTTACACTTTTTGTTTTCTCTAAAGTAGAAACTTTATTCTTCCAGTCATTGTGGATAGAACCGTGTTTTTGACAGGGATATGGACAAAAAGATCAAGCTGTTTATTTAAAGTTAATCAAGGAAATATCAGTCTTGTTGAACATTAACAATTTTTGTAGTTTGTGTGTGTGTGTGTGTGTGTGTGTGTGTGTGTGTGTGTGTGTGTGTGTGT
>NW_004798001.1:127916-130976 GCF_000002075.1 Aplysia californica | reverse complement strand
ACACACACACACACACCCACACCCCCTCCTCTTCCCCCGTAGCACAGCTTTGCCACGAGTTGTAGTAATAATCATATTATTATTATGGATCAACGTGCTGTCGTTAATGCAAATGAATAAGCCTGCACAGAGGATAAGCTTACACTTACACGACGCGTGTAACTCAACTCGAGTGTCTCGTGGGTAGATTATGATTGACGTTTTCTCTCGAATAAGCGAGCTGTGTTGCTTGTTTGTTTGTTTGAATGTTTGTTTTAATTCTCCTTCATCGTATTGACAGAATACTTCTTCGTTTTGTTTTTTCTCGCATTTTGGAGTGAGGTTCGGTGTAACAGTGTGTGGTTTTAAGTTCTGTTATTTACAAAGTAGGCTAAACCGTACAATGTAGGTTGACTTAGCTCTAAGAAATATAGAAATAAAACCCGAGAGAAGAGTCACAATGTCATGCTAAAGAGGTCGACCTCATTTGACTCTTCATGACACGAAACAGTACGTGCCGAGACTGATCTTTTCACTGATTGAATTAAAAATACACATTATACAGCTGCTGTGCTCGCTCGTGATATGTGTGTTGTTGTTTTTCCTGAGTGTCCAGGCTTAAATCTAGCCGTTATTACTTTTTCTTCGGGGATTTGAACAAAATTATATCAATGCATTGTGTTTTGTGCCTTGATGAATATAGAATTGTGTACCACCGAGTGAATTATTTGTGAAGTTAATATCACGCGCATGCATCGAGATGCCGGCAATTGATCTGAATTGCAACACAGGCGGAGGGAATGTTACACTTCAGATGAAATTCAGCGATCCTTCACTCGTCCATACGAATGGAACCGGTTTAGGTAAGATCATTCGATTAATTTTTTATGGGAGGATTTCCTTAACGAGCGACCACCCCAACAAAACACAATAAAGAATAGGCCTAACCCTAACCCTAACCCTAACCCTAACCCTAATCCAAACTTTAACACTAACCCTAATACTAACCCTACCCCTACCCCTGGCCCTCTAGTCTACTCTGTCTTATAGTGGTCGCTCGTTACGGAAGTCCTCCCATTTTTATCTTTCTTCTAATGCTTTGAAGATCCCTCCCCCCCCCTCCTCTTCCTTATTCTCATTTCCGTTCCCACAGAACAGCACAGTACAGAACAGTACAGCTCACGCCACACCACACCACACCACGCTGCACAACACCACGTCACACCACGTCACACAACGCCACACCACGCTGCACAACACTGCACAACACCACGTCACACAACGTCACACAACGTCACACAACGTCACACCACGCCACACCACATCACACCACAACACGCCACAGCACGCAACGCCACGTCACACAAAGCCACGCCACACCACAACACACCACACCACGCCACACCACACCACGCCACACAACACCACACCACACCACACCACACCACGCCACACCACGCCACACAACACCATACCACACCATACCACACCACACCACACCATACCACGCCACACCACACATAAATCAACCAGCATCTTAAATGTTAGATAATTATGTGAGTACATTATTCGTAGCCAAATTTCTACCATCGAAAACAGCATGTCTCTGTGAGTCGTTAGCTCTATCCTGGGGCCTATGCGAGGACCTTACATTATAGCAAGTGGCTATTGTCCGGCGTCATGTGGTCGCTTTTTAAGGACAAGCGGGCTAACCCAGATTTCGGGGGCTTGCAGAAATCTTGACGTACACCAAAAGTGGGCATTGACCTACCTGTAAGAGAAGTCTGGTTTCATTGGTGTGTATATTTGTTTGGTTTTAGAGAAAACTCTCCTTGTCTTTTAGCGAAACGGATCAAGGGGCAAACACTTTACCTTCGATTTTCTCAAAACAGCATTTTTCGAGATATCCCCCTTGTGCTAAAAAGCGACCATGTATACTTGCTCGTGTCGCTTCTCCACAGCTCCCCATCTCCCCTGTCGGCACGATATGGCCATTATTGTTGCAACTGAGTTCAGTGCCAGATGCGTCTTCTTGTACTTCTGGTTGTGACTGAGGGTTGTTGGCGCTTCTGGTGCTGTCACCTCTGACTCAGAAATTCCTCCTTCTTCCGACATTGGAACTTTCATTGAGTAGTGGCTGCGTGTCCACCTTTGGTGAATCGCATTCTGAAGAAATGCCGATCCTGCTGAGTGGGTGGTTGGCGGGTGCTCTGGTGTGGTTTGCTTCTTTTTTCCTATCAAATGTCTATCGTCTTTATCTCCCCTCCTTCTTTTTTGTGTTTGTTACTCTCTTGTAACATTTCTAATCTTCGGCACTTATATGACCTTATTGTGTTGCGAGTGCCGTAAAATACTTACTATCCTCCGGGGCAGTGCCACTGACTGTAGTGTCTTTATGCCATTCCCAAAGGGGGGAACATTTCTCGTTCAAGCACAGTAGAATTGTAAATGGGCTGATTCATCATATCACGCTCATAACTGTGCCTGATCTGCAACAGGGAACTGCAGCTTTTTCGTTCCTAATCCTTACTATTGCCATTTTCCTCTACTTCCTTTGTATATTTGTCACTCTCTTGTGACCCGCTATTTCCGGGGTGCCTTGATAGTCGAAGTCGACCTTGTGCTGTTGAAGCTAGAAAGGTGAGCAGAGTAAGTCTGATTCCATGTAAGTACTTCTCTGTTGACACCCAGCCCTTGGCGCTCATATGACCTCATGCAGTTGCAAGCGCAATAAAACCCTCTACTTAAAAAAAAAAAACAAAAAAAGCTTACTATAACAAAACAAAATCCTGCTGAGTGTTTGTGTCAAGCCATAGCGTGCCTAACATGGGAGGTGGAGAGCTGTATGGAGAAGCGACATGTGTAACTATACGTGACGCCCGAGAATAGCCATCGATCTACTGACCAACGCAATGCCAGAGAATAGTCACATGCTACATGATAACCTCCTTGGGCCTGTGACTTGTCCCTTGGTTGTGATTCAGCGGGCAGGATGCTCCTTGCGTTTGATGGG
Source organism: Aplysia californica (assembly GCF_000002075.1). Classification (NCBI taxonomy): domain Eukaryota; kingdom Metazoa; phylum Mollusca; class Gastropoda; order Aplysiida; family Aplysiidae; genus Aplysia; species Aplysia californica. The sequence goes on along the minus strand of NW_004798001.1, from coordinate 127,984 downwards.
CGGGGGGTAGAGAGACAGAGAGAGACAGAGACAGGGACAGTGAGAGAGAGAGAGAGAGAGAGAGAGAG
>NW_004798001.1:125785-127638 GCF_000002075.1 Aplysia californica | reverse complement strand
AGACAGAGAGGGGGGAGAAAGAAAGAGAGAGAGAGAGAATGAGAAAGAAAGAGAGAGAAAGAGAGAAGTTATGCCTTCAGTCTTCTGGCTTCAACAATAACAAAAATCACACCTACTCCCCCAGCACAAGATTCTGCCGGCGCCCTAAAGTTCACCATCGCCGTGGTCCTTGTTTACGGTGTGGGGGTCATTGGACTTCTCGGCATATCTGCGCGCCGGAACCGGGCGCGTATCTTGATGGACAGGGAGGTCCACAAATACCTGAAGAGACAGGTCAGCAGAAACGGAAATGACTACAGCAAACCAGCGTAAGTCGCTAGCCACGGTTACTATGATATAATAGTAAAAGTTGTTACTTTACTTTGGTTTTAGTAAGAGTTTTACGGCACTTGCAACACAATAAATAAGGTGATATATAAATGTCGAAGATTAGACGTGTTACAAGCAAGAACGGAAATGACTACAATAAACCAGCGTAAGTCACTAGCCACGGTTACTAGAACAATGTGTTACTTAACTTTGCTTTTAGTAAGAGTTTTACGGCACTTGCAACACAATAAACAAGGTGATATAAGTGTCGAAGATCAGACGTGTTACAAGGGAGTCATCATCATCATCAATGCCTTCCGCCCCTGGTACGGTATAGGACATTCAAGCTCCTTATTATATTTATCTCTGTCCTGGGACATCTTTCCCAGCTCGTTCCAAGTGAGCTTCATCTCTCTTTTGTGAAGTAAAACACCCACTCAATCAATCAATCATGTCCATTTCCACACATCTCCTCCATGTTTCCCCTGGCCTACCACTGCCTCGTGCTCCCGGTGGGTTCCACTGCAGCGACTGTCTCGTGATGTTTCTGCTGGGCTTTCTGAAGGTGTGTCCCATCCATCGCCACTTTCTTATTCCTATTTCTACTTCTATATCCATTTGTCCTGTCCTTTCCCACAGCTGTTTATTTCTTATTCTATCCTGCCACTTAATTCTTAGGGCACTCCTCATATGTTGTTGAAAGTCTTGAATTTATTCATCACTGTCTTTGTTGTCTTCCAAGTTTCGCAGCCGTAGAGGGGCTCAGACTTGACAGAGGAATTAAAGAGTCGGATCTTGGTGCGCAGTGAGACGTTGCCTGCTTTCCAGACATCTGATAATTAGTTGAAGGCTGACCTTGCCTTGGCGTTTCTTGCTTTTACATTACAAGGAGTAACAAACACACAAAAACAAGGAGGAAGGATAAGGACGATAGATGCTGGATAAGAAAGAAGGAGCAAATGTTGATACTACAAGTACATGTGTTTTCGATGTGAGGGGGCAGTCACCCGCTCTCTGTACGGCGACACCCTGTGTAACCTTCTCTCCGTCCCAACGGCGAACAGATACTCTCCGAAGGTAGTCTCTCATCCACCTCCCAACTTATGTACACACCTATCACCTCTGTGCTAGATCTATGGATTATCCAGTTTGCGTCCATCTAGTCCTATCACCAGAGATCAATTATAACTGTCGGTGACAAATGTTTCGCCATTTGTTAATACTTGACAACCTCAGAGTTTCTATGAAAAAAGATCTGGTCTAATTTCCACCCATTGATATCATTGTTTTACGTTTATGTAGAATTCAATAAATTTGTTAAAAGTGAGAGAATTATAAAAGCTTTTACTTACTTCTCCTTGTGATACAATTGTTTACGTTGACGGGGAAAATGAAACAGATTCCGAGGGTATGGAGTGGGGTGTGGAGGGTAGGGAGGATGTGTGTGTGTGTGTGTGTGTGTGTGTGTGTGTGTGTGTGTGTGTGTGTGTGTGTGGTGAAGGGGGAGGGTGGGGGTTGGTTGTTGGTGTGTGTGGGGAGGGAGG